>NC_065524.1:33258498-33338860 GCF_006386435.1 Epinephelus moara
TTCATTTAAAACCCATTGTGGTGGTGTACAGAGCCAAAATGACGACAACTGTATCATTGTCCAAATAATTATGGACCTGACTGTACATAGGAAGAAGGCATTGAGCAACAAAAGAAGAAATGACCCCAAAAGCTAACAAGAAATTAGTCAAAGGAGAACATTTAAAAAAGAAAATTAGTAAAAAAAAACAAAAACAAAAATAACCTAGACCTGAACATGACTTCAAGAGTGCTAATTAATATTGATTAATTATTATTAAATAATAATTATTATAAATATAGTATTTCTGTAGCTTGTTTCTTTTCCCTAGGGTTTTAAAAATAATTTTCTAAATGAAAAGTGTTTGTTTTTTTTAGCAATTTGTGGGACATTTCTTACCAAGTTGCTCATTGTCTTTTTTCCCATGTTTTTGAGCAATTTTTTTAAATACTTGCAAGAGGCGTCTAAAAGTAGCACAAGAAAAGTGATGTCACTCCAGGTTTCAAATGGTTAACACAGTGCTGATGAAGCCTATCGCCCCCTGGAAAAGCTCTCTGTGTTTTGCAGTTCACCACAGTGTGGTGTTGGGTGTCTGCTGATACACCACAAGTGATGCATTTTATGTCAACCTACCTGAATGACTACAGTGATGGAGCAGCAGTTTGGAGTATGGTGGAAGCTACGGCGGAAAATCCTAAGAAGCATCCAAGAAAAGTTCCTGCAGGTAATGTTCCAAGAAAAAATGAAAAACATGGCATTCAGATGGAGGATTAAAGTAAAAAGACTTTTGCTAAATGCAAAGAAAATTACATGTTCTGACAAATCCTATGACACACAGACTGCATGTAAATATGATCCTTCGTTCTCATCATGTCCGAAATGTAAAAACAGCTGTGGCACTTACAGTCATCTCATGTGGTCGTGCCCTAAAATTGTCAATTTCTGGCCGTCAGTCCAAAGAGAGATTAAGAAAATATTTAGGATTGATAAACCTCTAAATGGTGATTTGGTAGTGAGGCCTCTGCTCCTCAGAGCTGATCTCATCTAATTAGTGGCACCTGACTGATTCATCACACCTGTAGGACTCTGTCTGTATCTGTATCTGCTCTGTGAAGCACTCAAGAACTGAAATGTTTGCTGCTGTTTTTGTTCTTTTCTTATTATTTTTTGCACTTTGAGCACTTTTATTTTTGTTCACGGATGTCCTAAATGAATTGACTTTTTTTTTTTGCATTCATCTCAGCCTGTGAACCTTTTTTGTAGCTGTCCGGCTCAGTTGCATTGGTGTGCTGGTATCTCCTCTGCCGTCCTTTCTTAATATACCTCTAAATCCACATCGGTTTGTACTGAGATTAGATTCCAGCTATGAACGTAGGTACAGTTACATTCCTTGAATAGCTTTGTTTGTTGTTGTTGTTTGTTGTTACAATGTGGTATGTAAAACTTGAGCCCATCTTGCCATTGAAGAGGTTACTGCATCTGTTGAGAGGAACTCTGGAGGTTTTTGGAAGAGACTGGGCCCCAGTATCAATATACTTATAAGAAGAGTGGTCAAGAGTCATAAGGATGGGGGTATCAAATATAACAGAATAAGTATATAAAAGACAACACTTTGTAAATTCTACTGGTTGTAATTACTCTCACTGCCAGAGGGGGGAGACAAATGCACAGCCCTCCAGCCAGTGTTGTAAAAGCGATCCACCCAAAATGTTTCCTTTCACATATTAAATGCTAAACATTTGTGGGTTTCCAGGGTGGTTGTGAACAGTTAGTATTTTTGCCTTAAATTGACAACAGCAACTGCGGTCAGTCTGAATTTATGTCAGTTACAATTAAGCCCCATTTCCACCAAACACTTTCCGTATGGTACCTCTGGAACCAACAGTAACCCTTCAGACATGGTACCTACACCCTAGCGTCTCCACTGCAAACAGTACTCTTAAATGTGGGTGGGGTTGTTGTCACTGACTGCTCCGTCCAACACTCACTGTATTTTCTCGTTACCGGTGACACAGATGGAAGTCCATAAGAACTTCTAACATGACTTATACACAACAGTCCTGATGCTAAGTATGTTTCACCAAAAAATTGCCATGATTTCTGGCCAAAGGAGCAGCAGCTCTAGAAACGGCACTGTTGCTCAGTCCAACAATTTGGTCCAGATTGAATATCTAAACAATTACTGCATGGATTGCCCTGAATTCTGGTACAGCGATTGCCAAGTTTCCCCTCTATTACCGCCATGAGGTTCACATTTCTGGCTTTTAGCAAAATGATCAACAAATGTTGGATGGTGGTGCAATAGTTAGCATTGTCGCCTCACAGCCCTTCTGTGTTTGCATGTTCTCCCCGTGTCAGCGTGAGTTTAATTGGTGACTCTAAATTGTCCGTAGGTGTGAATGTGAGTGTGAATGGTTGTCTGTCTCTATGTGTCAGCCTTGTGATAGTCTGGCACTGCCCCGTGTACCCTGCCTCTCGCCCAATGTCAGCTGGGATAGACTCCAGCCCCTGTGCAACCCCTATTAGGATAAGTGGTGACAGGACATGAATGAATGAATGTTGGATGAAATGTCAAAATGTGTTCACAGTCATGTTCCCCCAAGGATGAACTGGAATAATTTGGTGATCCCCACTGAGTGTCAAATTCAAATTTTCATTCACATCTAAATAATTAACTGACTCTTGTTTATTCTGCTGTGCTACTTAGCAAATGCTAGCATGCTAACACACTAAACTAAGACCATGAAGATGTAAAATGCAACAAACAGTGGGTTGATACTGATTTCCACTGGAATATTCCTTTAGGAGTAAACACTAACATCCTGAGTAGTGGCCTGAAACCATGCAGCTGCATCTCTGTCCCATTAACACCAGAAAACTTCAGCTGCAGCTCGATCAATATTTACTATAAGTGGATACACACACACACACACACACACACACACACACACACACACTGAATTAGCCTAATGCATTGCTACAGCTGAGCTGAGCTCATCCACTGTGTGAACCAAAACCTGACTGCTTCTCACTGCTCTCCCCCATTGTTGCCTTTAAGAACACCGATCAATACCGCCAGCTGACACCCGCCAACCAATCAATACCACCCATTCCTCGGGGGGCAGGGTTTCAAACGTTCACCCTCTGGAAACGACAGGGGTTGAAAGAATCCAGTGATGGTGTGCTGGAGGGCACAAACACACTGAGCCTCAATTCCAGCACACAGATGGATGATGGAGCAGCTCAGGGGATGATGTGGAAAACACCGCCCTCTGCTGGCAACAACCAGGAATCACACTAAAGTTTGTCTCCAGCTTAGTGAGCATTCAATCTCCTAAGACTTTTTAGTAGTATATAGAGCAACTAAACACCTCCTAACACTTATCTAAACAATAATTTTTGTGCATACATTTATTTATTTTGTATTTTTTTCCTGCTGACTTCAGTACAGCATGAATATAACTGCATCTTAGGTGGCTTAAAGTGCATTTTCTGTGCAGGTTAGGGTTGCCATGTAGCAAGAGTTCAGTTTTTTAATGAACTTTCATAGTTTATTTTTCACTCTGTTAATGTTGCATCCTGCATAAAAAAAATAATATTTTTTTAAATTATGAAAATGTATCTAACTGCAGCTGAGCCACAGTCGAGGACATGCAGTGATTCAATTTCTTGCTTGAGGATATTTACAAGATTATATTCATACTTTCCTATGACACACATGAACCTACACCTATACACACACACTATCTCATCTATTTGTCGATGTATACATACACACATAAACACTTGCATACTGACATACAGTCTGTTTTATCCACTTATTTGTTTAAGATGTATTTAAAAGCCTAACCAGGGACGGGGGAGCTTCAGCGAGACGTCCTGTATACATTACAACTGTTGCACTGCTTTTACTTATATAACAATATGTTTAATTGTATGGCCCCTATTACATAAATGAATAAATAAATAAACATGACTTAATGTATTGGGGTCCAAAGGCTCTCTGGGTTAAGATTTAAACCTGAAGACTACAAATATTATAAATGAGACAAGTAAAATCCGACATAAATTAAATTAAGTTAGATTCGATTTTTTTAAAAAAACATCTGGAGAAATAAATATTGTGGTTTACATTAATAAAAGCTTTTTTTAAGAGAAGTTTAAGGAGTCATTTAAAGGTTGAAAGGTGGTTTCAAATTCAGCAGTTTCTAAACTCTAACAGCAGGTGGAGGCAAAGTCGTCCTGTAAGCAGACTCACCCTGGGTGGTGCAGTGCAGGGCTGCAACCAATGATTATTTTTATCACTAATGAATGATCCAATCATTTTCTTTATTAAACTGATCAACTGTTTAGCCAATAGGATGTCAGAAAATGGCAAAAAACCAAAAGCCCATAACAAGTTTATTTCCATTTTAAGCATTTAAACAGCATGTTGTACTTGATAACCATTTTAAATCCTACAGATATATAAACCTATTTTGATATCATCATCATATTATCCTGCTGTGTCTTTGCTTTGCTGCCGCAGCTCACTACAGGTTGCAGAATTATTTTACCTGCATTATCTGTAGTTTCCGTGCTTTTCCACTAGGTGGCGGTATAAGCCTGTGAAAAGCAGGAGGTGGTGACACTGGCTCCACATTCATTTCCAAAGTCAAATTAGATGTATTAAATATTGTGCTTAATATTTTTTTAAGGAGATAAGGATGGGTTTTTTTTACCATTTAGCTTTTTTAAACCTTAAAACTGATTACTTGTCAGAAACTCTGAACATTCAGGTCAGATTCTTTGTTCGTCTCTTCTGTCACAATAATATTATTTCAGCTCTGTTTTTAAGAGGTTTTATGAGAATTGCATGATCAAATGTTGCAGTACCTCAAGACACATATTTGTTGTTGGTTTATTTGTTGTGTTCATTGTGGTGTGCTGTGGCTTTGACCTTTGACCTCCTCTGTCACTGTGTGTGCTCACAGGAAGTCACTGTAGCATCAGCTCAATTAAACAAAGGCAGATATGTAAATGCATGTGGGGCAAAAACCATTTTGCATGAAAAGATAAGCAATCGACACGTGATAACTTCTTTTTTCTTTCTGAACAGAGTTTCAGGCTCCTCCACCACTTCCTCTGCTGTGAAGCCACTGGGTGCAGGTCTTTACTGGAAACCAGTAGCTCTGACTAAAAACCCCACTGTACTGGTGTGTCGTGCATTTGTGGCAGCCGTTAAGTTAGTTATAACCTGCACTGTGAGACAGTTAACCCCTCGGTGGTGTCTGCATGAGAACTGTCACACACTGTCCATCCACCCAGGTGCACCCTGAGGCAACATCTTACTGGAAACCAGAAGCTTTAACTGTAGATCAGTGTGGTCGTGCAACAAAACCTGCCCACAAAAACATTTGTGTATTATGGGTGTGTGAATTGTTATTACTGCAATTCTCTGACAATTCAGGAAGAGGATTTGTTTCAAAGTTCAAGTACTGATAAACAAGTGTTGCCTATTAAGGTATGAACAGGAATCCTGTCACATGAAGTCACTGCAGCTTCTCTGACTAAGCTGAAAGTGAGAAGGGACCAGTTCCTGAGGGTCTCACTGTCCAACTACTGTCTCTCTGCAGAGTCCAGGCCACCACAGACACAGAACAACTCTGCAACAAAAGCTGCAAAACTGCAGCCTTTGAACAGTTTACCTATATTACTCATCCTTTCTTTTGGGATGATAATATGCTATAAGATGCAAATATCAAATATCAAATTAGACACTGTATTCAGCTTCCTTCTGCTTTCTCTGCCAGACTCCAGTGCAGCTTTAAAAAGGTCCAGTGTGCAGGATTTAGGGATATATATTGGCAGAAATGGAATATTATACGTATGTTTTCATTCATGTCTAAAAACAGGAGCTGTTGAGTTTTCGTTTTGTTAGAATGAGCCATTTTTATCTATGGAGGCCGTCATGTTGCACTGCCATGTTTCTACAGTAGCCCAGAACAGACAAACCAAACACTAACTCTAGATAGGGCCCATGGCCATTCGAGTTTTTGTGTCAGCCACCATAGTTAGCAGCCCCTCTGGGACATGCCAAACAGTGTCCGAAAAACACTGACTTTTAACGTGAAACTGCTTTATTAAATATTTTTACAGGTTTTAATCACCTGGTCTGATTCTTTTGGAGAAGATAATTCGGCTCCCAGTAAAACCCTCCTAAACTAGGGATGCACGATAGCATTGACACGATACGACACGATACAATATACTTTATTGTCCCATAGGGAAATTTGTCTTGGACTCATATGTGCTGCATACAATAAAAACACAGACAAACAGTACAGTAAACATAACAACAAATAGCACATACCCCCTCCCCAGTGCAATATAGTAGGCTATATTGTAGTCCGCATCATCCAAAATTGACTTTAAAATGGAATATTAGAATTGGCCAACATGCTAATAATATCAGTAAGTCATCCGTATCAGCCAATCAGAATCAGCCAACATGCTTTTTCTTATATTTCACAATGAATAAATATCACATACACTGAAAGGTATTGTATTTCATGTCTTCATCTGCTGGTGGGCCATCATGATAAGAGTATGCATGCATAATATGATGTTAATTCCACTGCAGAGGAGACTTGATGATCGCTAAAATTAGGTCGGGAAAAAGTGGATATATCAATATCGGAAAAAATCCAGTATTGTGCTTTCCTATCCTGAATGTCTGGATCTTAAGTTATCAGAGAAAAAAGGTGAGCACATATTAGCAGGTTCTGGGCTAGCGGCACATCTGCGACAAGCCAAACAACATAGAGAAATACTGATTTGTGAAGTGAAACTGCTTTATTCAGTGTTTTAACTGGTTTTAATCACCTGTTTCATTTGTTTTGGAGAGGAAGAGACCTCTGCGGATAATTCGGCTCCCACTTAAAATGTCCTGAACAATGGTCACTGTAGGATTCTGGAATAAGTCTAAGCTGGTTGAATTCTGCAATCCTCACCGCTAGGTGCCACAAAATCCTACACACTGCTCCTTTAAAGCCTATAAAGAACATGAAATTATCTTATCTAAAAGTTAGGTTCTTGTATGTTTGTTTGCTGACTGTTTATTCCTCTAAACATTTCACCTTTTCTGGCACTAGTTAACAAGAACAGCTGTGATCTCAGCACAGCTCAGGCCCACATTCCTTCTGTGCCACATGAGCAAATATAGCATCTGGAATAAATTACTAACAAAATCACATGAGCTGATTTCTTGTTCTCTGTGCCGCCAAACCTGAAACTCTCTGAGACATCTTTCTAAGAAACAGTCAGGAATGAAAACACCTCTTTCAGCCCTCCTTGGTGGAGCTGCAGTAACACACAGCGATAAGACAGCCACCCACATACACTACATGTTCCCTAGGTTATCAGCTGATAAGATTTTAGAGTATATACAGTGAAATACAGTGTGATAAGATGGAACGCTGCTGACAGGCTAGGCTGATCAGGTTGTCTCTAAACTCACTGTACTTTCACTTTGCCTCCAGAATAAAAGGATAAAAAGGTTACAGCTGGCCACAGGAGCGACAGGTATGCACACACGCTGCACCCACTCACTCATACAGTGTGCACAAACAACCTCATAAAATTCACACAAATAAGCCTAAACACTCCCATGCACAGGTCAATGCACATACATTCTTCTACACGCCTTCACACACTTATGCAATACCCTCACTGAACCCATGCTCTCGTCATGTGAAAAATGCAAGAAACAAATTTTGTGGTTTTAACCTCAGTAGACTGATCTTGTTTTCCACCAATCCTCTGGCTTTAAGAAAGCGCTCAAACCCTATTGGTTAATCTGAAATATGAAACACAACGCCTGCTGAGCTACAAACAAGGCTGCTGTTATTAGTTCCTGAAAAGTTTAGATGCAAGAGATAAGAGGGTTTTAATGCCTGGCAGGGGTATTATGTCAAATTTGATGCTCGGCAGTGACAGAAGAGGAAGTGCTACTGTCTCTGTGCTGTGACGCATGTGTTCGCGTTAACATACACTGTGGTCATGCACAATGCACACTGACAATTCTTGTGAAAGCTCCAATTCAGACTAAAGAAGCCTGCCAAACAACACTTATGGCAGTGGCACACTGGAGCATCTGGAGGGTCCAAAGAGGATCTGAGAGCTTTATGGTGCTTATAATTTACAATGAAAGCTGCCATTATATGCTGGTGTGCAGTATCTTTAAATGCAACTGCTTCATGTCAAATGTTAGAATACACACACACACACACACACACACACACACACACACTTTGGATTCACAGCTACCTTGAGTTTAATTAGCAACGGTTCAACCTGTACTTATTCAAAACATTGCTAATGAATTCAATGTAAGCTATGATTCCAGTCTGCAGGTAGTCCTTGGATACTAAAGATGAAGCTAGAACTGAGACAATATTAGCTTAGCTTAGCATAATCACTGGAAACAGAGGGAAAAATCTGGCCTAGCTTGCACTCACTGAAGCTCAAAAATACACCTTCCAGCACCTCTAAAGCTCATTAATTAACATACTGTGTCTTGTTGTTATGTGCTGTAACAATTTCCTGATGAATTTCATCTGAATGCAGTGACTTCCTGGAGTCTCTGAGTGACTGGCAAACCTCATGGTAACTTGATGTTAAGAAAGCAAGGCTAGTTGTTTCCCCCTGCTTCCAGTCTTTAGGCTAAACTAGGCTAACTGCCTCCTGACTCTAGCTCCATACTCGGGATGCTCGATTATATGGGCACATCATCTGCATCGGCCGATATTGGTTTTAAAATGAAATATCCAAAGTGGCCAACATGCTGGTAATATTGGTACGTCATCGGTATCAGCCAATATCAACTTTAAAATGAAGAGACTTGTATATATCAATATCAGTATCGGTTGTCGGTCAAATGAGTCGTTACTTATTGGCAAAAAAATCCAATATCGTGCATCCCTACCCCATACTTAACGCACAGACATAAGAGTGGTATCTATCATCTAATCCAACTCTCAGCAAGACAGCCAATAATCCATCTTGGTCTCACTCCCATAGCGTCAAAATGCACCACTTGGGCAGTTCGTCAAACTGTTCAGCATCTATGTGACTCAACTCAAATGTAATCCCATCCACGTCATTATTAGACACTCAGAGCAAATGACATGGTTTAAAGGGCATGAAAGTCCAACAACCACCAGACTTTGACCCAGGAGAGCGGTGTTCCAGATCAACAACCACTAACATTGGTTGTGGCGTTTGTGGCAGTCAATGCTGGGTGTTTTTTAGTGACATGCCACTGTCTCTCTGGCCACATTTGTGACATCCAAAGTCAGGTGTTTTTTGGCGACATGTACCATAACAAAGTCCTTTTGTTGCCAAAACCTAACCGCTGACCCCTTCTGCATCAAGATCCAATGCTAGAAAGGCTGCCCCCGGCATCATTTTAGTAATGTCTGGGGCTTCTGCACACGTGGCAAAATATGACACGTAGGGATGAATTCACATATAGCAAGTACATTTCGCAAAATGTCAAACTGCCCCTTTAAGACCATAATGACGCTCTATCACTCTCCACTGAAACTACTACTGCTGGAAGTGAAACGTAGTGACTGCTGGGGGAAAATACAGTATTGAAAAGTGTCAAGACAAACCGCTCTGCATCTACAACTTTATCCACTGTGGTTCGGAAAAGGTTTCACAAGACCAAAGGAGGTAAAACAGGAGGAGCATACAGAGGAACAAGGTACTCCTCCAGCTGAAGTGAGAACATGAGAATGGAGCTGCAGCTGCAAAAGTTTGCTTTCTCAGTGCTGATGTACTGAAATTATTTCAGGTTGAGGGCCTCCAACAGACAACAGGCTATATTTTTCGACCAACAAAGTATCTAATCATTCACATCTATGCCGTATCAAAAGTTACAAGTCAATATCGTCCCTGTATAGTGGCAGCTCTAATCCATCTCTAAATTAACCAATGAGACGCCATGATTCAGACTGAATTAGAGCCCATAAGGACTACAACTCTGACAATGAGATGACTTGAGCTAATTTCAGTTTGTTGCTGCCTACACATTTGTATTTGTCGCTGCACAAATAGACACAGAGTTTACTTTCATTTGAATGAGGTTTGCATGGTTTGCATCTCCCTCTGCAAAAGACAGAGCAGAAGTAGCCTGTGAAGACATCTGCTGACTGCATGCTCAGGCAAGTGAAGCAAGCCCACTGATGTGGTGCAGTCTGAGGAGGTAACAGTTGAAACCTCTTCTGTAATTGACTGGGCGGTAGCTGCGAGCTCAGTTGTCTTAACTGCAATAACTTGGCCTTTCTCTGCTTGTATGCTCTTTGCGTCTGACGCCGGTTGTGCTGGGTAACTTAAAGCTAACCTAAATCAATATTTATATTAATAATGGATCAAATGACTCCACATATGTGAAAGGGGTCACTCACAGAGAATGATTGTCTGACTCTGCAGTTTCCCTCAGCTCTACAGAGCATTTTAGCATCTTTCAGCTCACTGTTGTGTTGTTTTCGCAGCTTCAATTTCACTGTTTTGGATTATTCTCATTGTTTCCAGCCCCAACAGGCAGGTGTTTTTAGCACATAAACAAAGTTAGCAACTAGCTGATGAACATAGTGGAGCATTTAGCAGCTGAAGAGCCAGATGTTTCCTTCAGGAGTTGGTGGGAACCAAAACAGAGCTAAAAGGAAGTTTGCTACATCAACTTATATGTAGGATTTATACTTCTGTGTCGAACTGACAGCATACCTACGGCGTAGGCTCTGCATTGACATAGAGTATCCTGCACCGTAGCCTGACGTGCAGCTCCCCAGATATGTAACTACATATCGTGGCGACACAGACCTCCTGTCTATTTTTGTAAGCTGAAACCATTTCCCTCAGTGGCAATAAAGCCTCCATAAAAATAGCATTTTAAGTCTTGTGTGTGATTTATCCTGGCTTCATATGAGCAGAGGAAATCTCCACTCATTGCTAGGCTAATTTATACAATGTAAAATGCCATAGGCTTGTGCTAATAATGTTAGCATGTTATTTTTGTTTGGAAAACATGTTTAGTATAAGACAGTTGTTTTGTCAGTGAACCTTGTAATGGAGCCGAATTTCGTAACGTTACCTTTGTTAAATGTTGCTGTTGTCCCTGGCTTCATATGAGAAGAGGACATGTCAGCTAGCTGCTAGGCTAATTAATACAATGTAAAATGCCATAGGCTTGTGCTAAAATATTAGCATGTTGTATTTGTGGGGAAAATGTGTCCAGCAAAAAAGTGCTTTGTCTGTGAATGCTGTGAGTTATAGTGAAGCCGATTTGTGTACTTGTGTTTGAAATGGTTGCAATTAAGCCATGTTTAATGTGTGTTTAATGTGTGTTTTGGGTGTATTTTAAATCAAGTAAACTTTACAACACTTCACAGAAACCCCACCCACGACTAGTGTTTTGGAGGTGTAACTGCAGAGTGACACAGATACACCACCGCACAAGTATAAATGCTCACAACGGCGTAGGCTACACTGTAGGCTCTGCATAGAGCTGGCGCACAAGTATAAATCCAGCTTTTAAAGGTGATATGTCACTGAGATTATAGCTTCTCTTTGCTGCCCCCAAGTGGCCAAAAAAAAAATCAGTCACTGCAGGTTAAAGTTTAATCTCTTGTAACCAGAGTTCCTTTGGTCACCAAAAAACATAAAAACATCTTTAGAAGTCCTTTGGCAGCCATTTGATTACTCAACTGCAGAGACAGTACCTTGCATTTATTTCTTTCATTTTCTGTAGTGTGGTACTGGTTTGACTTGTGACAACAGTATCACCTCCTTTTCTCAGCTACTTTAACTTTTGATCAACGGTGTGTTAGATTCTTTGGTTTGAGCTCACTGAGCGTAACAGGAAAGAGTTCTGGCTACGCAACACTAACTTTATATCACATTGTTTTGGTCAAGCTTTCAACATGCTTTCACTTTCCGCCGTGGCTGATTGTTGATTATTTTGATATAATCAGGTTTTTCTTCCTGTATCTTTTCTCTATATCAAATATCTTCAAAGCACAAACTGACGATAAATTGAACTATATAATCACTCGAACCTGAATCTCAGCCAGCTTTGAGAGATGGCACTGAACTAGAAATGAACTTCACACCTTCGGCTCTCACCTTTCTCTGCCTCTGCCTGCGTCTCCATAGCAACATCTCTCGTGTACCATTTCCCCTAATTTGTCTATACGGAGGCACAGCACACAGAGCAGCCTATCATCAGCCAGTTCCTGCTTTGAATTTATTTCCATGCTCACCGACACAACACAAAACCTGAATATCAGAGCTACAGTATACTGGAGAGGGCATTCTTTACTGTGATCAGGGTGTGACTTCACAATGGTAAATTACTTTGCACTGCAGAAATTGACACATCTATAGTGGGTGTAACTTTTCTCATCGAGCGAACACACAAAAGGATAGACGAGGAAGATAGAGGAGGTTTTAAATGGGGAGAAATTAGGCTAGCTGCTTCTTTGTTTTCAGTCTTTGTGCTATGCTATGCTAACAAAAATCCGGGACCTAAATTTTCCTTCTTCATTGCAGCAAAAAGCACAAGTGTAACTTATAACATTAATGGCTTCATTTCACAAGTCATACCAGTAGGGCTGCCTACAACTATTATTTCCATTATTGTTTAATTGTCTGTAAACTTCCCAGAGCCATAGATGACATCTTAGATTAAGGTCTTGTCCCATTAACAGTCCAAAACTCAAATATATAAAGTTCACAGCAACATGAAATGGACCCAAACAGCAGTTCCTAACAATAGAGAAGCTTAAAAAGGGAATAAACTCTGTAGAAGACCAACACGTAACACCACAAATGACCCAAAGTCAAAATGTTTAAGAGACAGACATTACTTTTTTTTTTTTTTTTCTTTTTTTTTACATTTTATTTGAAAGTGCCTTTCAGGACACCCAAGGTCACTGTACAGAAAATATAAAAACAAAAATATAAAATACAAAATAAAAGACAACAAACAATAAAAAGGGAGGGGGGACCGTGTGAAGCAGTTTAGAGAGAGTAAGCAAGTCTGAACAGATGAGTTTTGAGTTTAGATTTGAAGATGGGCAGGGTGGCAGAGAATCTGACTCAGCAACAGTACTAACAAACATCTGGACTGTTGCTTAAAGGTCCTGCACAGCCATGCAGACGTTCATTTATTCTGGGCATACCACATGGGCAAGGTCTGACGTATAAGTGAGAGTGCGGGTGTACTTTCTTGACGGGTTTCACTCTTCGATAGCATATAAATTACTATACCATGTTCCTGTGTGTTGATAGGATCACTGAGTCCTGAATGCGTGATTATTTTGCCAGCCCCTTCAGATTTTTGGATTCAAAACTTATTTTCAGCCACACACTGCCCCCTAGTGGCTATTCACAAGCTCAACAACAGAAGACGATGCTACAGCTTACTGGAAATATTATTTTAAACGCAGGATTATGATTCCATGACTGTGAAATGAATCTTTAAAAAATATTTTTGTGAGGTACAAACCAAAGTAATCATTGCAGTCGATATGACGCACTAAAACCCTTTAACGTGTTTTGCGCAGATGCTGGAATATCTACAAAGAAATCACAGCTGGACATAATCTGTCATTTTGTGTCATTGCCAAAGATATCAGGAATAATCAGACGAAGTGTGCGTGTGTGTGTGTGTGGTTTGCTTCCTCCTGCTTGGTGTCATATTTAGTTACTGGGGATGCAAAATGGTGCAAGAGGAAGCATGTGCTGCTGAGGTCACTAGGAAGCACAATGAGGAAATGACTGAGCTACTGTCTTTATATTACACACGCACACGCAATACAGTACGTGATCTCAAAGAACAAGCCTCTTCAAATAAAGGTTGTATAAATAAAACATGCAAACACACCCCCCATTGTCTCGCTTTCCCACACATACACACACACAGTTTGTTTCCCCGCCGTCACACACACACTCACACACACACTCCCGCTCACTCTCACACATGTACAGTCTCTCTTCCTCTCCGTCCCTCAAACACACTCACTCAATATTCAGCACATATCCGGGTTGACAGCTCTATACTTCTGTGTCTCCAGCCACATGAATGGAGGAAACAGGGGGAGGGAAACCCCATGTCACTCATTATGAAACTCATACACACACACACACACACACACACACACACTACATACACCACCCTGCAGAGTTCATCTTTACTTTTAGTGAGTCCAAATGTTGGAGAAATAAAGCCGTGACATGATGATGGGTTAAAGGCAAACGCTAACATAAAGTTGCCACCTCAGGCTGTTTCTTTGATTGTTTAAGTTCTGAACGGGAGAAAACAGAACGAAGACGTTTCTTATGAAGAAAAAAGAAAAGTTGGGCATTTACAGCAGGCTATGTCATCATCAGAAAAAAATGAAGGAAAATATTTGCTCCAGTGTGATGATGAGTTCAAAACTGTTGGAAATATGAAGATGATGTCACAGCAAAGGGGAACAGAGAACAATAATTTTGAAATCTCAGCCGACAAGTGACTAAAATCAGAGTCGCAATTGCGGTAATGAGAAACCAGTCATCACTGAAATAAGACTAGTTTGGCCCAAAAATAAAAATCTTAACTCAAGGTCCACTTACTGTGTTTTCTCTGAGCTTTTAAACATACCTAGAGGTCTTCATCCATGGATAAAGTTGCTTATACAGTGCTGCAGAGAAGACTTTTTTGTAGGCCGATGCAGAAGTTAGCATCACCCTGGTTCCTTAAACAAAAGGTCAAGTGGATTTTTCCACTGGATTTTGGATTACTGCAGAAACTAAGCTCTGTGGCAAACAACAGTTTGCTACTTACACGTATTATTCGGCATGATTATCTTCACATCTGAAAGTCACTTTTATGATTTTTGAAACGTAAATGCAATCGCCAGAAGTTAAAAGCTAATGTTGAGTTATAAACTACACCACAGTCACATAACTTTAACGTCGCCACCACAACAAGGCTGTAGAGCCGTGTTAAGTGTAATGACGCTCTGTTGCCTCAATTAGCCACTTGTTGGCAGCTGCCTTTTTTAAGACACCTAAAAGCTTCAAAATGCACATGTGGGGTATTTATCGACGCATTTCATGTTGTAGAACAAAACGTGAAAGTCTCTTAAGCGTGTGTTAACCACAGACCATCTAACCAAAAACCCATTCAAAAAAAAACAGTGACTCTGAGAGGAAGAAACCAGAGGTACTAAAATGCTAACTCATTTAAGGCTTATCCTGCAGCACTCTATTTAATGAAGACTATGAGATGAAGTTGAAAGCTCCGGTAAAACCTTGTAGGAGGAATCTGACTTCAGTTTACGCGATCAAATTTTTTTTCCCCAAGATCAAGGCCCTTGTGATAAGAAACTTGCATCCAAGATGGCGGCACAAACACACACACAATGCTACACGGCTCCCTCATTTAAGCAGCTGAAGTTATTTTTCATATGTTATTCGTCATGCTCATAAGATCTTGCTTTATTTGCACTGGTGCAGGCAGCTTTGACAATCTTATCATTGTATCAAGGCATCTGTAGCTAAGCTAGCCATTACGTGTCCATGTTTTTAATGGCCTTTGGTTTCTCGTAGTGGTTTTATTATTTTATAATCTTTTTAAGAATGTAATGTTTCTTACCAGTGTAATTCAGTTTTATATTTCTGTACATGTTATATTGCAATATATTAGTGTGTCATTCTCTTAGTTTGTATTGGACTTTGGTCAGCTGCGGTTGTTTTTACATTTGCCAATAAATAAACTTGATTTGATTACTTGTAGGGTTAATGGCCAAAGTCACTTTGGAAAAAACTTGTGTGATGCAATCAAAAGCGCAAGAAAACTACTAAATGGACCTTGCAGCAAGATTGTTTTGCCAACTACCATAATCAGCACTTGTTTTGTTCAATTGCAAAAGCTGAATCTGGCTGAAGCAGTCTTGTCAGTATGGTTGCAACGGTATGAGATCGTAAGGGTACGATAACCGTCTCAGAAAATATTGCGGTATATTTATATTATTATCAGACAGAATGACCTTTAAAGGAAAACAGAAGGGTTATTGTTGGTTAAATAAATGTTTTATTACTATAAATAAAACTTAAGACCATTTTGTTAATGGAAGTATATGTAAAAAGTCTGCTCTTAGGAAATAACTGAACTAAAGGGGAGACTTAACGTCCAGATGCTTTTTTTCCCACCAATAACGGCAATTTTTATATCACAGTGTACCTTGAAACCGGTATATCACTGCAACCCTATTTGTCAACATGTAAATATGTCACAAACTGTGGCCTCTGTCAAATTAAACTTTCAATTATGCCTCTAATTTTTCTTCATTATTGTCACTGCAGCATGTATGTCACTCAAAACTGATAAAAACCATATCTGTCAGATTGTTTTGTCATAATTTTAAACAAAAGCACATCAGTTATGTTTCTGAAGTCTTAATTCCGAGGTCTGATCACAAGAAAATCAAGCCTTACATGTTTCCGACAGCACCTAAATGCAGCATCTCCTGTGACTTCCCTGACTGCAGTGACTGCAGAAAGTATTTAAGTAACGCCCACTGGATTCTGGTAAGACTGTTACCAGGAGGTGACGCTCACCAACCAAACTTCACACACCGATAAGGATCAGACTATAAAAAGATCAGTGAACTTCAAACAAGTCACAAGAGTATTAATAATGGCCGGGTGCTGCTCCTCTGACGCCTGTGGTGCGTTCATGGATAACTCACACTCAGAAAAATGCGGATAGGGTGCAGCCAAGTCAAAAAAAAAGTGTCATGTCAAGTCATTCAATAAGTTTTTTAAAAAATACAAAAGGAAGAGGAAGACCGGGGTTACTATCTCTGGCTGACGCCACATACTTCCTTTTATCTTGCACCAACCGCCCATTACGCATGAGTGCGCTATGCACGGCCCTCAAACCTCTGAACTTCTTAGAATAAGTTGTCAGTTCTGCACTGTCTATTTCTGAGCAAAATGTGTTGAAATGTTGCTGTGAAGTTGCACAAATTCAACCAGGGAGAATGCAAAATGTTATCAAAGTCACACACTGCTTCCTCGTTTGGACTTTGAAGAGAGCTCAGAGCTGTGAAGTGAGTTTTTTAAAGTTTAATTCATAAAAGAAAACGAACTGACAGACTTACCCCACATCACTGGCGGTCTGGAGCAAGCTTTGCACGTCTTTTCTGTTTCTTTTTAAACTCTGCAAACATTTGCGAGGCGCGCGTCTGCACCAATATTTGACTTGACAGGTTTTCTTTCACTCTCAAACTTTTGCACTGCGGAATAAAAGTCATCCTGGACGCACAGCAAGCGACGTGCGCGCTTTCTCTGCCTCTGTCAGTGTCTGTCTTCACCAAACTTTCTTTAACTGCTGCACCAGAACTGTCCTGTGCAGCTCCACCATTCATACTGAAGTGACTGCGGGACTTGCAGCGTAATGCATTTTCGTATTTTTGGACACACCCACCTCCTGTCAGTCCTTCCCTCTCTGCTGCACCAGGGGAAGCCTTACAATGAAGGGAGCTCTTGATTGTCATCAGTGTTGAACTGGATCTCACACGGAGACGCACTGGAATGTACAGAGTCACATTCATTCATTAACAATGGTTGAAAGTACAAACCTATCACTGACCTATATGAACAATGGGGTTAAGTATCTGTGTTAAAAGTTCACTCATCATGACATGGCCTGCCTCTGCAAAATTCACACATAAACCGAAACACTTGACTTGGAAATATAAGAAATAAAAATGTGTGAAAATAAGTTTCCAGTCTGTAAATATTCCTGAATGAGAACTTACCTAGTTTGATTTTTTTTCCTTTATTATGGCCTTCATAGGAATGTGTGTCCACCCTTCGGGGAGTCCAAGCAGTGTAAATCCAACCTAATTATTTTTAAGAAAGTCATAATGTGTTTAGTTTATTTGGCAACACTAACACACACAACTATGAAAGTGTCATGGATAACACAAGAAAGTCCAGGACTAATTTTCCATCGCGGTGTGGAAAGACAATAATGTTGGGTCCTGTTCTAATAATCAACTCAGTTCAATTTGATTTTATTGATAAAGCGCAGTGTCACAAATCACAGTTTACCTCAGAGGGCTTCACAGCATATGGCCTTCTGTCATTGGACCTTCCAGCCCACGACGATCCAGCCACGATCCAGGTGCAGCCACAATTTGGGGGCACCTGCGAGACACTGGAGCACAAAGGCTCCAGAAAAGAAGCCAAGATAGTGACATGCAATGTTAGTAACAGGACATGAATGTTAGCAAATGAAGAACCAACTTTTCAGAATCTGAGAGAGAAGGTGAGAAGGAGAGACGATGAGAAGGAGCTCAGTGTTATTGGAGGTCCCTCGCCCGACTAGGCCTATGTCAGCCTAACTAGGGGCTGGTCCAAGACAAGCCTGAGCCAGCCCTAACTATAAGCTTTATCAAAAAGGAAAGTCTTAAGTCTAGTCTTAAATGTGGAGACGGTGTCTGGCTCCAGGACCAAAACAGGAGGATGGTTCCACAGATAGCTGAGGGCTCTAGCTCCTGTTCTTCTTCTACCCACTCAACAAACTTCAGTTTTTTCATCCAAACAAGACTGACACTTCTTTTTTTTAGCTGAGAGTAAATGTAAATAAGCCTAGCCGCCTATAGTCATGCTAATGACTCGGTGTTGCTGTCATTGAGTTAAATGCTAATATTAGCATACTTACATCTGCTGATGAGAATGGCTCGCAGATGTGTGTGTGTGTGTGTGTGTGTGTGTGCATGGTCATAAATCAAAGCACTAGACGAAGTAAATATTTGACCTGATGAAGGTGCAAGAGGACACATTAGGGCCTGGGTATTCCACAGAGGACCCTTAAACCTTTCAGTTACTGCAGGGAGGCCACCAAATTTACCTTTTAATAATTTAGCTAAACTTTTAGTTAATGTATTTATTTATTTTTTTAAATAAAAGTGTGTCTGAAAATACACATTAACACAAATCCACCATATTATTAGTGAAAATATACTATAGTTTACAGTATGCGATTTAATGATAGGCTAACTGTTACTCATGAATCCTTGTGCTTCATGTGTGCTAGCTAACTGTCAATCACTGTGTGGCACCTTTTTTTTCCACATATTGGCCAGTTAGCTGTATTATTACCAGTATGTCAGGTGTATGGACACAGTTGCGAGCCATAATGGATCGTTTTGTAACTTTCCAAGCAAGAGACTCTGACACACAGTCTGCCTTAGAAACCACAGGTGAAAGTGCAGAGGGTAAAGCTAATGCATGTAGCCATACTGCATCTGCTAGCACAAATCAGAGAAGACCCAAAAATATTCAAAAAATTATCTCTAGTCCAATTCAGTTTTTATACAGCATATATGTGGCAGGGAGTCCGTGCTCCATCTCTCTTTCAGTTATTTGGTTCTTGGACTGAAAAACTTTCAAGACTCCTGCAAAAGGGGATCGCTAGAGTTATCAGGACTAAAACCTCTTCCTAAATGGACACAATGGGAACGAGCAAATATCATATTGTTTAAAGGAGCTATATGTAAGAAATCTAAAGCAAATAGTCATAAAATCCTCCTAATATGTCAAAGAGACTAAGGAATAATGTTCATATAACATACTGATCTCACCGACAACAATAATACAGCCAGAATATTCGCATTTTAAAAAACTTGACACGACTCGTGGCAGTATTTTGAATTTAGGTGCAGTAACCGTTTTGGCCACATTCTTACATACAGTGCCTTTAAGTTCTTCCCAATAAAGATGTCCTAATCTATTTTGTGCATCAGGGAATAGACTATGCAACGTGTCACTTGCTTGAAAAAACGCTCACCCTAGCTCTGTTTTTGTGAAACATCGCAGACCTTCCACCTATTTTTGGAGCATCCATCCATCCATTTTCATCCACTTATGCAGGGCCGGGTTGTGGGGGCAGCAGGCCAAGCAAAGCACCCCAGACATCCCTCTCCCCAGCAACACTTTCCAGCTCCTCCTAGGGGACCCCAAGGCATTCCCAGGCCAGATGAGATACGTAATCCTTCCAGGGTGTTTAAAAAAAAAAAAAAAAAAAAAACTAAAACTATACTCCACACTGAATCGCTAAAAGCAACACAGGAACCATTCAAGCACTGCCATCAAAAACTAGAACTGCAAATTAATGTTTAATAAGGCAATCCACATTGGCCACATGCCAAGGATGTCTGACATCCTTCTTCTTTTTTTCTCCCATGCTTCATGCACTATTAATACAGGACTTTATGCAGATATGAAAGCTGTCATGCTTAAAAAAGTCAGGGAAATTCAGCACATTTTCATGAACACACACACATACACAGAGGAAGTAAAAGCAGAAGTTGTGGCAAAAGCTGGGGTGACTTCCCTGCAGCTTGTTTCGTTTAGCTCTTAATGCCTTGCTCAAAAGTACACACAGGTCATTACTGAAGGGGAAATAGCGTTTTCGTCACTGCTGTGCGTGTTTGGAAGTGTCCACCTCAGTCGATAATTGTTACCGCACAGGCCTCAATGGGATGGAATATGACGACTTCCTCACGTGGATAAACACACTTCTGTATTTAGTGTTATAAACTGAGATGAACCTGGCCAGTATCTGCACAAATGATGAGAGAGGAATTTCCTGTTGAGATTTACATAATGTGTGTGGAAATGCTGCTGCTGGTAACGTTGGGCTGGTGAAGAAAAGTAGACGTTAGAGGAGAGGGAAGTAGAGCTGTTGTGTCATGATGAGATCGTGAACTCCTCCCAGTAGAGATGTTTCAATAACTGTGTCCTACAAATGACCTGAAGGTCATCTTCTAGTAAGAAAATTCTGAAGAACAGACATGGGGGTTTCTGTATGTTGGACTGAAGAGCCCTTATTACCAAGAGCAGTGTGTTGGGTCCGTCACATGGTGATAAATTTGATGGGTCATGAGATGAATAAGAGGGTAAGACACAGGGCTGGGTATTGGTACTGGATACCTGGAATAACAGTACCAAGTAGTATCGAAGCTTCTTCGGTCAAACGATACCTGCATTGGATTCTTTATGTACTGGATTCTTTTTGCGTACAGCCAAGCAGCAAAAGATTGGCCTACTACCGCAGCAGCTACAACCCATAGTCTGTTTTGGTGAGGTCGAGCACAGTGTATTTAATGGAGTCGGCAGCTTAGCGTGCTGAGATTCCACCAAAATATTGACAAGTATGACTATGCTACACACCTGTAGCAGAAAAAAGGTATCAAACGAAGTACTTTATTGGTATCCACATCACTTTAAGCGTACTAGTATTCGTACTGGTATCATATTTCTTATACGATACCCAACCCTAGTGAGAAAGCAAAAAACATATTTTTGTCACAAAGATTATTACTGGGTTTTACTTCTTCAAATCGACACTCTTTGGTTGAACATATGCAATCAGTGACGAGAAGCAGACGTTGCTTCTTTTTACTGGAATAGTGTGATATTGTGACATTACACTTACACACTTCCTGAGAGTTACATGACAAGATGGATACCACTCTCATTTCTGTCTGTTAAATGTGAAGCAAGAACCGGCAGGTGATTAGCTGCACATTAAGATGCAACCCAGACACATTATCAGTGATTCTCTTTTGATACACAGCCATCTTGACGCCCTCTCAGCAGCATCAGTGATGTCCCTGATGGCTCTGTTGTTGTGGAGTCCTCAGATCCCAAGCAACTTGAGGGCCCTGTAGAGCGACTTGGCAGCCAACCTTGATAGGGTATCATCAGGTCTTCCATCCCCTGCTTCAGCATTCACCTGCAAGCTCCTCATACTTGGCCTTTATCTTCCCAAACGCCTCTCCCATCCGGTCTTCCCAGGGCTCTCTCAGGCTTGGTATAAAGACTGAAAGCAGAGGTAACCACTAGCCTGACTTCAGCTATGAAATATTGACAGTATTTAACTTGGGATGCACTAATTTATCAGATGCACATCAATATCAGCTGATATCACCTTGCTGACTGCAACTGGCCTATCCCAGTGGCCGATGTTCATCTGTTGTGTCACATCAGTTTTGCACTGGTTAAACGTGTCAATTATTTGCAGTCAGACTGAGACAACAGTAGCCAGCACACCCAGCTGCTGATTCGGATAAATAGCCGCTAGCAGGGCATAAGTCTGGTATGATGTACGAGAACAATGGGTGCCATGTGGACATTTGGTTTATTTTCATGTTTGTTTTCAGTGAGCGACAGTTCAGCTCTGCATCTCATGTCTTGGATGAGACAAAAAAATGTCAGGGACAAGTGATTTTTTATTCACAGCTGACCGTTAAGAGCAATTACATATATAAAAAGTATTGAACCACTACGAGCAACCAAAGGCCATTGAAGACATGTACGTCTTATGATTTGTCTTAAAAGTGTTAGTGGAGGGAGAGCATTTGATTGAGAGTGGAAGGCTACTCCAAAGCTTTGGAGCAGCTACCAATCTGTATGATGACTAGACGACAACAAATTCGGTATCGACATCAGCTTTCAGCCAAAATCTTTTTTAAAATATTGGCATTACCCCAGAATTTCACAAGCAATGCATCCCTACATTTCACCCCTCATAAAACCACAAATTATACACAAAAACAGACTTTTGTTTTCGGGCGGATTACCTAAGAAGAGATATGATGTGTTAATTAGTGATTTCTCTTTCTCTTTCATTTCTTCTTTTATGCTGTGATCACATTTTGAAATAAAGCCCCAGTATCAATTACTCAAACAGGAATTTAACCAGTTGACTGAAGGAGTGGAACTTAAAAGAAGACTTCTGTAAATAGTGAAACTGTTGTTTCAGCTCCTACAGAAAAGATTTAAAAAGATCCTGTTTTTTTGTTAAACTGAGTTTTGGCTCCATGGTGGTCCGAAGTCTGTGGTTTTACAAGGAAGCTGCTGTCAGATCAGAGTCCTTGAAAGTGTCCTTTGTTAGATTGTTTATGCATGGGTTACATCTAAATGCTCTTCAGTACTTTATGCTGCTGTGTGTAGAGTTAAGACGTGAGAAAAGCCGCAGGGTTGGAGGGTGTGTTCACTGTGACACACTTAGATTAGCTTATTGTGGAAACAAACACAACAGGATTTTTTCCTGGAGGCAGCGCTCTTTTTCCCACAGGCTCTGCACAGACACACAGTCATTACAAACACTCAGGCCTGTCTGTTTCCCAACACATGCCTCAGTGTAGTCTGGCACAAAACACAACTCCCATACTGTTACACAATCTTGCATATTGTTGGGCATTTAAATCTGATCTAGTCATGAATCCAACAATAGAAAGGCCCAGCTTCAACACTGCTTCTATTATTGATTTAATATTGTGATTATCAGTATGGAAGGATGCAGCATGGAGGTTTTTCTTGTTTGGTTACTTGCTAACCAAGCAAGGTGACAGGAAGTCTGCTGTGCTTCGAGCAAAGGAAAGTGTCAACATTGTCTCATGGAGGTGATGAAGTTGAGCTCAAGGCACAGCTTAAGTTGACAGGATATTGTTTATTGGTTTAGAAAGTGCCCTGCATTGAGATGTTCCTCGAAAGGAAAGATTGTTGTCAGTTGTTTCAGCAAATGCTCCAAAACAAAAATCAGACGTAGGTATGAAAGATTTACTCAAAGAGCTTTAAAAATAATAACAAAAAAGTGACTCTTTTTCAAACTGCATTATTGTCTTAGCTTTTACTCTCGGCCCAAGAACTAATTCAAAGTCTACATTTAGCCAAGTACGGTCTTTATGACTGGAAGTAATTTTGAATCACCTATTTTATCAGGCATGCTCCTGCTCCATATTATACAGGCAATGGCAGAGGACATGAGCTGAACAGACAACTAGAATTTTTGCACTAGAGCTGTTTATGTGTCAACAACTTTCAATCTGATATTTTGTTTCTTTAAAAAAGAGATGACTCATTTAAATATTAAATATAAGGAAGATTTGATGCCCTTTTGAAAGTTAGCTAGCAGGTCCACCTTTAAGATTACTGGTCATTCAACATCCAAGGTCATCCCAAGTCAGACGATCTTATCTCGGCAAGCTATTTGGTGTAGATGGCACCATAGATATACAAAAATGAAAATGAACAGAGGCAGATTGTTCAAAGTACTTCAAAGTTTAACCTGCAAACTCCCAACAACCTGAGTTTGAACCATAGACATATGTAGGGTCTTGGGTGTTGAGCTGCACCCTCTGGATAGCGGAGGCCAGACCGGGTCCTGCTCCAATCAGAATCCCTCTGTGCGTTCCAACACCAATAAAATATAGTCCCCCAGAAAAAGATTTAGTGTGTCCCAATGCATAGCATGTGAAACGCAGTGTGCCAAAATTAACAGGATGTTCTGCTACATCCGGTCCAGTTTTGCAGCATGTGGGCCAGCATGCTTTTCTGGCTATTCTGACCCACAATCCCCTGCTCAGCGGAAAATACATCACATCAGCTGGGCAGCAAACAGATGACAGCTGACTGACAGCTCTCAGAAGCCGCAATAACGGCTGACAGCGAATTCAAGTAAGTGACGACCATTTGAATAGTGATGATAGGCATATTAATTGTTGAAGTGAACAAAATAATCATTAATGTTACAAACAATAATAGGACAGAGAACTGCGCATGTAACTTCACTGTTGCAAATATAATATGTTAGAATCTACAATCAGTGCAGTTATGACTTTAAAGTTAAGCTACATACATCGCAAAGTAACAACAGCAGAGCTCTCCGGTTTGACCTGTCTCTGGCGAACTTGGTGAGCGGTTTTATCTCCAAGGTAACGGATAACGGAAAGCAAGAGGGTCAAAGTTCAGGGCGTAATGTTATGAGACAGTAGTATCTTCCGATCGTGTGCATACTGCATGCAACAGTACATACCTTTTAAAGGAAATGGCCACTTTAGAATGAAAATACAGACAGTACTTACTGACCCTCATGCCGACAAGAAGTCCAGCGTCCAGGCGCGCTGTGTTTACATGGCAATTCGCGCGAGACTTGAGAACCAGCACCACCACTAGCCATCAGCTAGTTTTGCACGAGTTGCCATGTAAACACAGCACGACTGCAGGGCAGGCTAACTGACCACGGTGAGAAATGATGCCATAAAAGTGGAGTAAATTACGTCTTTTCAAGTCAATTTCGCATGCTGCGACTTCAGGGCACTTGGATTATGACGGATGAGCTGTTCTGACGTTTTTGAAATGCATTAGCAGAGTTTTATTACATTTTCAAAATGTGGGTTCCATGTACTTCAAGTGTAGCTGTTATTCCAGCTAGCTGTTATCCTCCGATACCCTGAACGAGTTTTGTGGATTAAAAAACTACACTGGACTTCTTGTCGGCATGAGGGTCAGTAAGTACTGTCTGTATTTTCATTCTAAAGTGGCCATTTCCTTTAAGAGCAGCTGCAGTACCTACTAAAATTAAAAAGAAAAAGTGTTGGATTTGGAGCGTACGCCCTGACTCATCAAGACAGGAAGTGGAGTGGAGATAAGCCACGCCTCACCCAATCAGGTGCAGGAAACCACACATCTTAATCAGCATGGCAGTAAAAGTCAACACCGTCTCTTATTTAAATTCGTCGCGACCAGTTCCACTACACGCTGTTTTTCTGTAACCTCCATAATTTGATGACACATTTGACAGGACCTCATCTCCTCCCCCTTAGTGAGAAACTCAGCCTCAATATTCCTGAACGCTGCAGCCACGTCCTCAGTGAGCCACATCACCGGTGTTAAACCTGTTTCCTATTTGAGTTTTGCTGAGTGTTATCTGCCAGTATTTTTAATCTAGAAATCAACCACATTAAAATGAAGACCAGATAAAGTTTTGTTTCACTTTCACTCTCCTATATTTTTTTCTCTATGTCCTGTTTTCACAGCAAGCAGATGCCACGTTGTGTGTGTGTGGGGGTGTGTGTGGGATCTAAACACAGATTTCATAAACAAGCACGTGTACCCACAAACAACCAGCACCTCGCAATGAGCTGGAGTTACTAAATAACTTCCACAAATCAGGACATAGCGTCAGACTGTGCGTCTCCTCGTCAGCACAGGATATTACTTTCCTCATAAAATATGTGATTTCTCTTTTCCTGCCTTTCCCAGTATTTAGCCCTTTACTTTGAACACACTGAGGCCCTGTGGCATCGCAAAGACAGGGTTACAAGTAGCTCATACGAGTTCAGGAAAGAGGAGTTCTTTAAACAGCCTTCAGTGGAGACTTCAGGAGTTTTAAAACCACAAGACTTTTGATCATCTTAAAGACACACTGAGACACCCACAGGCGGTTCCAGTTCCTGTTGGCCCCGGACTCTCAGTTAACTGGTCATGTGACATTTCCCTGGAGTGTTTTTTAAGACATGTTGACTGAAAGCGACATGTGTTTCCAGGAAACCACACACACATTATCAGCAAGTTAAACACAGCAAGACACTGGAGGCTTGGTTATCTCACAAATTACACTGTGCGACACTAGACGCCCAGTCATGCCTGATGCACACATGGGAGGCCTGTTGGCATAGTGAGCAGTGTCCCAATAATAGATTTAATCTAACCTCTAGGTATTCTTAAAGGTTAAATACAGACAGTGATCAAGTGAAGCTTGTCTAATTAATTTTCTCTAACGTGTCGAGACATGTTCACAATTATTTACTGGGGCAGCGGAACAAGCTTAAGAAACGAAACAAAAACATAACACTGACTCTTATCAGCTTAACATGTGAACAAACAGTTGCCTATTTACTGATGCAGCAGAAACAGAGCAGCATTATCATTCATTTGGAGTCCAATATTCACCCTCCTGAGGGAAATACTTGGCTTTTTATCTGATCAACGCTCCACCGTGTCACCGTGTCTGACAACTAGCTGGTAACCGTAGCTGTTTCCTTTCAATTATCAAGTGAAGTTTAAGCAATCTTTTGAAATGTCGCAAGAATCTCCAAGTTAAACCCAGTCCTGCCTTCATTCATTCTCTGTAACAGCTTATCCTGTTAGGGGTCACAGGCGGGCTGGAGCCATCCCGGCTGACATTGGGTGAGAGGCAGGGTTCACCCAGGACAGGTCCCCAGACTATCACAGGGCTGACACATAGAGACAGACAACCATTCACACCTACGGTCAATTTAGAGTCACCAATTAACTTGCATGTCTTTGGACTGTGGGAGGAAGCTGGAGCACCTGGAAGAAACCCACACTGACACGGGGAGAACATGTAATTTCCGCACAGAAGGGCTCCCCCACCCTGGGTTCAAACCAGGAACCCTCTTGCTTTGTGGCGACAATGCTAACCACTATAAGTCCTGTGGCCTGACCTGGGATTAAACACACCGTTTTGCCATTAGGCCATTTTGCGTAATGTACCGTCCCATTCAGATATGCAAAGAACTTGCTAAACCAGCTCCCACTTAGATAAAAAAAAAAAAAAAAATCTGCGGAAACCATCTGTCTACATATCCAAAGTAACCGCCCCATTGCTATCAGTCAGCTGCATCCTCAGCTCTGGAAAGATATTTAGTCACTGTGTCATGTGATACGATTGTAGGTACAGGCGGAAACAGCTGAGTGTCCACACGGCCAGATTGTCTTTACTCCCCCCTGCTGCCCACCCACTTTCCTTTCATTTTTTTCATTGCCCCTGTGAATTTATATAAATATATTTTTCATCCCTTACACAACCTTTCTGGAGGTTACACGGTGGCTACCAACTGGTACCTGACCTGCTGCAGGACTCGGTTTGGAGTGAATAAACTGAGCTACACAAAGCATAGCTTCATCAGAAGTTGCCAGTATAGGCTGCACTTAAACATGGCTGTAATCAGCTGGTAAATGGAATAGAAGTAGAGGCTGCTATCCGGAAACATAACAAGTCACCATGGCCATCCAACCCATCTACGATAGAAAAATGGAGAGAGGTCTCCAGGCATTTGTTTCAAATGCGCAAGTTTTAACTGTTCTTTCATATCAGCAACTATTGGCCATGTTTTATGCTTACCAGAGATGGAGAGAAATTCAGTCATGTGAGTTAAATGTTCGCAACCTCAGAACTTACTTGATATAGGTGTTTCATGTCCTGTTTATTGCATTTACTCTTTTTCCAAGAAGGCAAAAACCACCTCAAGTGAGCATAAATACCTATTTTGTTTAACTGAGGGTATTTCTGAGGTATTTTTTGGTCTCTTTTTCTGTTGTTTGTTAAAAACAGCTGCCTGCTGCAAATAGAAATAGCTGAGGGCAGAGTTTGCTGGACAGAAAACCAAAACAATGAGCTAAAAGGTGATAAAATGTTCTGTAGAATTGAGGGGAACTGTAGTTGGGTGATAAATTACCGCTGTGAGAGACCCCTTTCTTATTTCTGTATATCAAGTTCATTATTTATCCATTGTTAATGTAACAATATTGAATTGGAGTACTTTGATATGATTACTTTGAGCGAATAAGACCTGACTGTATTTCTGTGTTGTTGTCTTTACTGTACTGACTGCTTTTACTAAGGGAGAAATTTGATTGTATAGAAAAAGATGAGGTGATTTTCTCATCAACGTTTAACTCTTTTCACCATCTGCTGTCAGCACCAACTCTAAAAGTTGGTAAGTGGTATTTGAAAAGTGGTATTTGTGATGCACACATCACAGTTACCACACACGGCTGACACAGTATGTACAGAATATAGAGCATTACAGTGATGACAAAATGAAGCATTGTTGTTTAGGTCATGTTCCCACCCATGCAACTGGGAGTGCCGATAAAAGCCAGGAAGTGTGTTAGAAAGACACAACAGAAATAACCATTCAATGTCCTCTTGTGGCAAAATAAAACTCCCAAGTCCACCAAGTTGTGGATCTAAAGGTTTCTCTCAAACCATAGAAAGTATCTGTCATGTCTGGTTGCTATTTTGGGGCCTTTCAAGGTTAAATTTCTGAGAAAATCCTTTAGAGGTTTGTTTATTACTTCACTCAGCGGAAAGGACAATGAATTTGTTGGTCCGCCCACGTTTAAACACCAGAGATTAACAGATGTGTCAAATCCTGTGCTTTTGTACGCCCAGACCAGGGGAATTAGCCTCGGTATGAGGAAGAGTAGACTTACATCAGATAGAGAAGACATCATTATAACCTGCTTTTTGTGCAGCTAATGACTGACTACCTTTAACAAAAAGGTTTTCTCATGCAGTCATGGAAATGTTTTGGCATTTGTAGGCAGTAAATTATGAAATAATCAGTTTGGCTGTGAGGTACATTAATTAACTGTCAGACAATCATCTAACTGAAACAAAATAAATACATCTAAATAGTTTGACGTGAGTGTGAGGAGCTGCTCTGTGTGTCGCAGCTCTGTAAGGAGGGTGTGGACCACTTGTTTGTTCGGATGTTTTCCATTTGCTTTGGAATGTTCTCAGAGCTGTTGGTTAGACGCGATCTAAGACTCTGAGCCGAACACACATTGCACATCCTCCCACACGCCGGCTACATGATATTTGGGTTTCCACACTCAGCTAGGCCTCAAATTCCAAGACTCTTCAACATCTTCAAAAGCTAAATGAAATGGGTTTTCAAAGTCAGACACTGTGGGACCCCCCTCACTCAAAATCCTAACTGCCCGCATAAATGTTTTAGCCGTTCATGTGCTGGAAGGAAAGTCCCACAGTCTTGAGTTTCAAAGTTGTTGGCTAAACACAATGCTGGCATTTAGCTGTATGAGAAAATCCAACAGCGTCACATAACTGTGCAACTGTATTCACGAAAACAAACCTGATCCTGTGGACAATATATCATCACAAGCTCTAGGTACAGCTGCCGACTGTATTTTTTAAATGTGCCTTTTTTGGGCCCTGTTACCACTGCCTCATTTGTTCCAGACCTTTGGACTTTTCTGTTTGAGATTACAGGTGTGAAATCAATCACAGTTCAGACCTTGCACTGACAAAAAGAGGTGGTCTGAGTCGGAACGGTTCTGTACATATCTGGTGTGAACATGTTTTTTGTTCAGACTTTCAGATCAATCACAGGAAGTGCTGGCAAGCTATCGTCAAGTGACAAGAGTGGTTTAGTACCTCAGTGCATGTTTGTGTGGTTTAGTGACAGAGAGATTGTTGGTGGCTGCACTCAGAGACAGACAGGTGTTGGCAATCAAAGCAGAGGAGAAAGCAGCAATAAAGTTGTCATGTTGTCACATGTAGCTTTCAGTTTGTCCACGAATGTCACAACATGGCAAAATGAGCCATGGTAACACATGGGCAGAGGAAGAGGCAATTTTACAGAGTCAGGTGGAAAAACTCACAAAGTCTAAGACACTTTTCAATTATTTTCTGAGAGGATGAGAAAGAGAGAATACAAGGACGATAAGGCCCGTCTATAAATCAAGAGACACAGCTCATGTAGGTGACGATCCCAGGACATACGTTTGTCACGTACAGCTCTGTTGTGCCCACATACTCGAATGTAAAACCAAAACTAACCAAGTGTATACGATGCAGCAAAAGTGGGAATCTTGGCTCAGACTTTCAGGTGTGAAAGGCCCTAGTGTCAGATTATTACAATCGAGAACTCTGAGGTTCATTAATGTTAATAACTGAAACAGTCTTTCAGTTTTTTACTCTTTCAAAGACCAAACTTGATTTCTGAACAAAACATTAGGACAGATTTGTCTTGTGGTAGGCAAACTGATCTCAGGTTGGTGTTCTAACATTGTAAAAATAATCACCACAAAGGCGAAGAATACAACATGCACGTCTCGTGATATTCACACTAGGTTAATTTAATTCAAGATTAACAACAGAATGTACTGGACGCCCTCTTGACTGTATAGGGTTGAGATTAAAGGTGACCCTGGGTGCTGGAAGTGCCCTGATGAAGGCACATTAAGCCATGTCCTATGGGATCACCCTGAAGTACATGACTTTTGGACATCAGTTGTATTTCTGTTGGGGTACTCTTTTCTTTTCCTGTTTTGCTTTTACTTTACTTGCACTTTTTACTTTGCTTTATTTGTATATTGACATGCATATTGTCTTTTTCTTAGTGTATGTGTTAATCCTGTTTTAAGTTACACATGTATATATTAAAGCTTACTTCTTACTTTGTTTGTTGGTATTCCCATGTTTCCCAAAAAAAAAACAACGTAATCAAATGTTAATCTAAAAAACACCACAAAGGCAGCATTACCGTGTGCTAATGTGGCAAGAGGTAAATGTGCTTATTACAGAGTGCATGTTGAATTTTGGACTCAGTTACCCCTTAATATATATAAATTCTGTTTCCAATTCAGTCCTTGCCTGCTGTAATGACACTTTGTCATTTTGAATTCTTCAATTATTGTTTTTATGAAATTGGACTTTTGTTGTATCGCTTTGCAAGACAAAAAAAGTCTGAATAAAATTGAACATTAGCGGCAGGCAGCTTTGGTCATAGGCCATGCAAGCTGATATCACACTTTCAGAGTTGTCATAGAGATTCACAAAGCAGTTTAAGAGGCATCATTTGGTTTATTTACTCATTAAGTGTAACATGGACACATACGCAAAGCCAACTTTCTAAGTGCAGGAGCTGAAGTTATATTCAATGTTATCTGCAGAGGATGTTGCTTTATTACAGAAGATTAGGGGAACTCCATTCATGCTGGGAACCACCCCAAACAGACCCACAGCATGTTGCTCACTTCAAAAGAACTTCATATTGACCAAAGGGACACAACGCTAGCACCACAACATCTGTGCTAAATACACAAGACATGGTGGACAACGCTGTAAGAAGCCTGACCGGTTTCAGCTTAGAAGAATACAGCAAAACAGAAAAGAGAGTGCAGTTTTGTTCAATGAGCAGCAAGGCCTCGGCTGGTCAGAAAATAAAATAACACCCAGGAAATGCCCTTGCTGTGCGAAAGATTTTCTTGAAAGTGGTGTAAATCCTCTGAGTAAAAACAAAAGCGAAAACACAGGTGTCCTGATTACCACAAGAACCGACTGAGCCTTATGGAAACTACCAAGACACGGAATAAAACACAGTATTCATGAATTGTGTAGGTGCTTTTCCATTTTATTGTCTCGTCTCTGCCTTCTCGTCCTCACAAGACAGTGGACTGGACTCAGGAGAACTCTCACAGGCAGACATTGGTACGACTACAGCCGAATCCAGTCCTTTCTGTCTTTGTTTGGCGGTTAAGAAAGTTGTCTTCCGCTGGACTTAGTAGTAAACATCAAAAAAGTCTCCATGCTGGATTTGTCGTACCACAGAAATGGCACTTGTGCTGCATCATTACTGCAGCCTAAACTTTCTTTATGCTGTAAAAAAACAACCTAAATAGAAATATTATATTACAAAACTCTAATATTAGTTATTAGTGGCTGAAAATGAAACAAAGTCTGTAATTTCCAAACTGTTCTTCTCGGAAACAGATGCAGTACGACAGAAGACCTGTTCTGGTCACATTTCGTCCCACTCACTGCACACATCCGCAGGTGTTATAGGTAGAAAGCAGTCATCTGTCTTATCCGTGCTCGCAGTGGGAACGTAAGGCTATGAACTGCATCTCTGAGAGGTTACGAGCCAGTTGACTAGTACTGGGCATCAGGATCAAAATGCTTGCATAGGGACGCCCAGCAGTGTCTGTGCTCCGGAGCCCAGCAGGACGGGAACCAGTCTCAACAGGTCTCTGAGAGGGATGCGCAACTGGCTGCTGCGTGACAGTAAATCCCCGAGTGAGCTGCAGCCTGCAGGGAGAGCAGACAGACCTTCAGATGAGCCCAACATCACTGTTAAGAGTCATTTTCTTACGTAGTTTATTTGTAGCTGTTCTGCATAAATAGGATGTTGAGATGGAACTGGGTTTCACCTCTCATCCAAGAGGCTTCGTCAGTTCCTCGGTTCTGAAGAAGCCTCTTGGACGAGAGGTGAAATGTCTTCTCTTCAAGAAACTCAAGCAAGTCCAGGTTGTTTACGATACAGCACTTAAAATGTAAAAATACTCCGTCACAAAAATTGATGCATTCGACATCCAGATAGGACATTATTAGGTTATTAAAGGAGATGCAACAATGTGAAAGCAGAATTTTACTGTTGTAGCTGCAAAAGTTGGAGCTAGTTTGAACTACTTTATCAGGTAGTCAGCAGTCAAGTTAAATCAGGGAGATGATAAATAAAATTATAAAATAACCACAAAACAAATCACTTTTTGGGACTTTTTTGTGCCAGATTGAATAATCTTTATCTCTGAGCCTCAAACAGTTATTCAAATAAAACCATCTGAGAGGTTTAGAGAGCAAATGTCTCTTTGTTAAACAGTTAAGACACCGCTTTTGTTAATATGGGGTCACAGGCCAGAAAAGGTTGGGATCAAGTGGTAAACAGAGTGCAATAAAAACTACAATATTTCCCTCTGAAATGTAGTGAAGTAGAAGAATAAAGTAGCTAAAATGGATGAAGTCAAGTAAAGCACAAGTACCTTTAAAAACTGCACCGAAGAACAGCACTTACATAAAGGCAGTATGTCATATTTCTCAAATCAGTGAGTCTATCGCAGTGACATTTTAACGCTACACAAGGGAGCAACACATGCATTCCTGCTGCTGTGTGTATGAACGATGTGCTGGGTGTTTACTTGCAAATGTGAGTGCACACAGGCCAAGCTGTCCAGTTTGGTGAGGACATGTGTTTGTCTTACCCTCCAGCTGTGTGTGTGTGTTCCTGAGGCAGGGGATGGAGCGGTACACCAAGAAGCAGGCCAACATGATAGACTGAGCGTCCTTAGGGAGGGCCTCGCCCCTCATGTAGGATCTCAACACTGAGCTGTTGTCTAGGAGGGAAAACACAGGAAGCGTTGGTGTATTTTGAAATTGTTTTGTCATTAAAATACATGTAGTTCTTTTCACGAGCCAACTGGAAAGTTTGGAGAGAAACTATGAAACTGAAATTAATCAAAACAAAAGACATAACTAAAACAGACATCATCATCATTTGTAAAATTCTATCTACTAAAACTTATCTAGAAACTACATTTCTTTCGATAATGTTCCCTGCTAGACTTTTAGTAATTCATAAAAGTAAGACAAATGGCACTGAGGAGTAAAGGAGTGGAAACAAGAATCCTAAAAAATAACAAGGATAAATCTAGAGACATATTTCATTCATGGGTGAGTTCCAGAGAACAGAGACATTCCTGATGCCTGAGGTCAAGTTAGTTTGGTTTTCCTTTGAAATGTTCGCCAGAGCCAAAAGGCTTCACAAAATATGAAAGCGAAGGCATGTTTGTAATGTTTACATGGTCACAGTCTCGTCCAACGACTTCACCTGTTTCCCACGCCTCTCTACGTGCATGTATTACTGTAAGTGTTCACGTGCGTGCACGCAAGTAAGTAATGGAATGTGTTTGACTGTATAGTCTGTCAGACCGATTATTGTGCTACACCCTGTGCAGGAAATCAAGCTGAGACACATCCCGCCTGTCAAACACTCAACCATGACACTGCTGCCAATCACAGCCAAAAAAATATTTTGTCTCATGTAGCTGAGGTAAAAATTATGTAAAGACGTGATGCTTCTTAAACATGTTCAGTGTTCAGTGAAGTTTGCAAATATCATCTCTGCCATTTTATTGTATGCTCAAGGACTTCTCATGTTTGCAGTGCTTTACAGCTTTTGAAACACCTGTTGATAATGTTATACTTTGCATATCTTCAGCCAGCTTTGTATCATAAGAATGTGGGTAGTATTTGTAAATGAACAGTGATAAACTTCCCTCTGTTGTGGCAGAAGTGAACGGAGTGAAATGATCAAAATGTCTTTTGCGTTATTTAATAAAGTGATAGAACACGATAATGAGAGTTATAACAGAGTCAGTCTATTTCAGCTGAAAAGTCAGAGCTCTGACACCTGGAATGTCCTCTGAAGGTCTGACAAACTATCACAGATTCAGTCACATAATATAATTAAAACTTCGAAGTGCACAGCAAAGGGAGGCAAAGGGAGGCGTCCAGTTAACTGATAACTGTCATGAGAACAGCTGCAACGCAAGCTTCTCACACACAAATGAAAACTCCCCAAGGACACTGTTTACTTCAGGTACAAAGAAGCCTTGTACAGAGAAGGAAGCAGGATATTACATGTCTATATATTGGTAAAGATTAATTTTGCTCCTACACTCTGCATCTTACCTGTGGCCAGATGTCCCTGCTCTCTTCTCAGCTCAAATGCACTGGATGACATGTTCGTGGATCTACGCTGGCTCTAGGGCTGATGCTCGAACTACAAATTGATCTTCCGCATTTTCGCCACCACAGACATGAAGAGTATAGAAGTAGTTCGAGTGAGAGGCCCGCCCCTCTTTCTCGCTCTCAAACGCAGACAAACCTCTGATCAAACCAGGCAGTGATGATCAAACATAAACCAAGATTCTGTTACTGTGTTGCCCATTTCTCGTCTAAAATGTCTTCAGAAACATATTTTAGCTCAACCTTTAACTGCAATTTGAGACTGTCTGTTGCCAGCTGGCTGCCATATTGTTTTCTGTGTCAAAACAACCAAGATATGGGCACCAAGTAGCTCACCTGGTACAGCTGGCGCCCCATGTACAAAGGGAATGTCCTTGCCGCAGCAGCCACGGGTTTGATTCAAACCTGCGGCCCTTTGCTACATGTCATCCCCTCTCCTCCCTCTTTCAATGCTACCACTGTCCTATCAAATAATGGCCAAAAAGCAAAGCCAAGCTAGCAGTATGTTACCCACCAGTGGGAGCTTTTATTGGTCCAGTGCAGCGCCTTGCCTTCTGATAGTTGTACCTCTTGAGCAAAAGCAAATGCCACAGCTTTGTCCTCAGCTTTTTCCCTGGTCATATAGCACCACTTTCAAAAGTATTTGCATCTACTGCATATAAAGCCCAATTTATTAAAAGACTCTCTGTCCAGCAGTGACACACTTCCTTAAATGGCAGGTGGGGACTGCAAGCGATAACCCAAATCACATCAGCAAGGCTAAAAACCTGTCCATTGCAGGCCACATTTTGGTCTTTGTTGCGGATCAAAAACTGACATCCATAAAAAAAAGTCTGGTCTTGTTTTTAACCAGGACACCTGCAGATTAGTCTCGCTCACCAGACCTTTCTCAAGAAAAGAAAGGTCTGGCTGGGCCGACTCTCACTTTAAGATTGGAGAAAAAAACGCCACGGCTGCTTGGATTTCTTTCAACCAATCACAATCGTTCTGGGCGGTGCCACAGCCGGGGGGAAACAGGTTTTGGTGTAACACGCCCACAAAAATATCGCCTACAGGACGCGAACCATGGCAGAAAAATGGCTACATCCCCGCAAGATCAAAAGTTAAAAGTTAAAGTTAAAGCAAAAGTTAGTAAAGGATGTGTTGAAAATGGTTGAAAACTGCTACACAACTGGAGGTGGTAGGGTGGGACTTCAGCGGGTGGCTTGTTTCGCCCAATGAGAGGCTGATCTCTGCAGCGAACTTCCGCCCACTCAGACTAGCTGCAGATTGATTCTATACCCAGTCTGTTCTGATCCACTAAAGTTGGGCATGATAGAAGATAAATAGATCCCTATTTTTGTGAACTTTGCCGCCATCTTGACTGTAGAGGAGCTGTAAGGGTCAGCTGAGTGAGATTCAACTCTTTTTGTGGGGGGAGAGGGAGGAAGGGAAAGGTTTAGTGACCACTGTGGCAGAGGTTTGTCTCCATATAGTCTTGCACACGCTGGACACAGAGTCTGTCCTGCACTCCCTGTTCCCCACCCACATGACACACCTGGCAGAGATCTGCACTCTACTGAGTGCATTTCTCTAGTTCATCATTAAATGAGAAGCTACACAGGAATAATGGGGCTGCTGATGTGAGGTTTTGCTTATTATCTCAGTACCAGGAAGACAGGAGGAAATTTTGGAGGGCACTGGTTGCTGCTTTGAGATGACGTTACTGGTTCAGAGTACTGTTTATTTTTTCTCTCAAGCGACCACCTACATTGTCTTTAAGCTGCATTTACACCTGATTCAAAGGGTTAACAGGAGTCCTGCCTTAGATACATTCTGGGGGTAGGTTCTGATGTAGTTGAGTGTCATTTCACATGTCGATATCACCACCGCAACACTAAAGAGGTGTATCATTAGTGTTCAAGCTGTATTGGGCTTTATCATATTTGCCACAGTAACCATGTTTACATTCTTTCATTCACTGAACATGGGCCTATTTCCGCCTGGTCGCTATATTTCCGCTGTTTCATTCACTGTATTGGAGAGAGGGGGTTGTGGTGGGAAGGTCTGTAGTAAAACTGGCTTTGCTAAATGTGTGTTAATGAAAAGCAGGAGATTACTGAGCCCTTTATCAGTGTGCTTCATGTTGTCTTCACTCTACTGATCTGACTTCCTATCCACTCACACACTCCTCCATCCATCTATTCATCCATCCATCCGTCCGTCCCACTCATCCCTCCTCACCTTTGAGCCAGCTGTCCAGCGCCACATCCACCATGTTCTTCATCACGGGCAGGAACTCGGAGGTGAGCAGTGCGTCGTGACGATTGGTGGGACCCTGAAGCACCCTGCTGTCCCACAACTCCACCACCAGGCGCATCTGCCACAGAGGGAAGGTCTGCAGCAGGTCATCCCGACGCAGAGAACCCACCGCCTGAAAGACAACGGCGGGGACACAGGTTAACACACCATCGCGTGGACAGAATGGATTTCTGTCTGTGCCAGTGACTTAAGGTTAACATCTGTTAGTGTCACTGTGACCCACAATTATTCATAACACCTTTCTCTACACAGGTTCACAAACACAATTACATGCATGTCTTCCACAGCAGCAGTCATGCAATACATGTATTTTGGTCTTGCTGAATGTAAGTATAAGCAAAGCAGTTCTGTAATGCTGAGTGCTAAGCAGAGAAACTAAGAACTCAGCATAACAGCATAATACATGTCTATATACATATATATATATATATATATATATATATATATATATATGTATACGACAGCTATACATTTCCTTCGTATAGCTTCCTGGGCTCATGACAGCTATACATAGATAGACGTATAGCTGTTATAGCAACAGGTAAACACATTAACAACAACAGCCATCAGACTCACCTACTAACAAATGCTCAGAGGGGAACAATTATATCCTGTTATCCACAAATTGCACATGGTTCACATTTTTCCAATCATTCTCCAAAGCATAGAACTTGTTTAACTGATTTCACGTGATTTCACTGAAGAATGAAAATCAATTTGGAGACACAAACTTGAAATAAGATACCTATCAAAGTGAACCCTGCCAGGCCTGGTAATGTAACTGCACTAAAAATGCTGCAACAATGACAAGTAAGATTTAGGAGGAACAATTTCTCAGCATCAGCACACAACTCAGTGTGTCTATGTATGTGCAGGTGTGTGTGTTACCTGCTCAATAGCGATATATGTGGGCAGCATCTCTGGACATTCCTGGGTCACACATTCATACAGCATAGCCGAGAACAACACGAGAGTATCATCCCTCTGCAAACACAACACAGACAAAGTGAGACAGTGTTCAAGAGGTTGGTGCATACATTATATAGTCTCTAAAATTACAGACAGTCTCAGGATACGAAGATGGGTTCATGACAGCAGAGAAACCCTAAAACACCAAGCTCATTTAGGTTTGTTTAGCAGCTACGGTTTAGCAATTTACTCAAGAATCCTTTTTTCTGCTGCTTGGTTTGATGTGTTGCAGTTTAAGTTTCGGATTATGATCAATTTTCCTTTTTCAGATTCATGTTTTTCTATATTTTGCATTCCCACATGGATGACGGTGAAGTTAGGAAACTTTTTGCACTTCTCTATTTGAGCACATTCATCATGTTCGTCAGATGGAGACCTGATGGTGAATTTGCATGCAAGCATCCTGGTTTAATTTCTTCCTGATCTGCACATGAGAGTTCCTGTTTCCTCTCGTTTTTTGCATTTAGATGTAAACACTCCTTGTACACCAGTAAGTGCATTCATGTTTGTGCTTTTCTAAACAGCATTATACACAAACTGAATGACTTTCAAATGACCTTGAAGGTTTTGTGAATGAAATTCAAGGACTCAAAAGTGCTGTGTCATTAAATTCAAGTACAGAGAGAAATTTTCTTCCATTTTACTGTTTAAGCTGAAACACGTGACCTCTGTGCAATCCATCTAATTAAGCGGAGCAGCCTCTTTACTCAGACAATAGGAGTCAAGTGATTAATACGCAGATTGAGCATCGGTCATGCCAATCCACTGTAGAAAATCTATTTTTACTCTGTGCCACATGTGCTTTACAAATAAAGTTACCTTGTCTTTAAAGCAGAGGGAAGTGCTGCTCTCAGTGTGCCACATTTTAGGTCTCTGAAACTATTTTCTCGAACATCTTTCTGCTATGAGCGATGGGATCCTACACGCACACAATATGAGAACCGTTCTGGGTATTTCACATGAAAAATGTATGTATTTGTGATTTTAAAACCATATTTCCAGGGGATTTAAGGCAGCTGCACATCAGAGACGTTTTCTCCATTAATCTCGTTTACAGATCTGTTTTTTTGGCATTCTGAGGTGAAGTCATGCTTGACCGTCTTTCTCACATTATTTCCCAGATCTCTATCAAGACCACAGGCATCGCTGAACCTTGGAAACTTGTTGGATAATGCAGACAAATGTTTCAGGTTGTCAGTTCATTTAACACAATCTATCACATAAAAATATAGGAAAACAGACAGAGAGTCTGGTCAACACGTCTTATTTGCTTTTACTTTTAATGAATCTCTACTAAAAGACAAAGTGGAATTTTGGAAAATCATTCTGCACTCTGTGATGTGAGGTCTTAATTACAGACATATTCAATGTTTTTGCATGCATTTGGATGTTTTAATAGGCAAGCTAAAGACATAATTTATCAAGAGCTGATACATGAGAACAGCCTTGACTTTGGTATATGATGCTTTTGGCAAGAACTCCTCTTCCTTTTTGTTTGCACTTATGTCTAAATTTAATATTCCAAACATTTGTTTTTTCACATAGCTGCAACTGGATATGTGGATGCTTCTAAACTCACCATCCTGAAGAAGACGTGACTCAGGATACACAATATTAGCAGGGATGTGGGATGAATACAAATATGTTCATTTTGTTTTTGACAAAAACAACAAACATGTGTGGGTGTTTTCCCTCACCGGCTGGGAGGGAAGCATTTGGAGCCAGGTTTCAACAGAGCAGAGAGTTTCTGTAGTGATAGCCAGACCAACCACACACTAACTCAAAACTAATGTCGAGCAAAGTGTGAATTAGAGTTTCATTTCCATCTTGGCGCTGGTAAAACGTTCAATGACCTTTTCGGGACTTTCCATAATTAAAGTCAGAGCACCTCCAGGAGAGAAGAACTTGACTCCTTCCTGGTTTGTTAATGCTTTTCTAAATGGGGGAATGTTTCCACTATAATAGGACTGAAGCTGTAAATCAGGCTATTAAATACATGTTACCAGCATTGTAAAATTGATACACTCAGACTTGAATCGAATTTACCAAACTTCCCAATAATGTTTTTCCAGAAATCTCAGAGTGAGATAAAGCACCAGCTGATCATTAGGTCTTAGCTTAGAGATAACATAAACTGTTACTGAATGGACATTTACGCATCACTACATTAAAACAAGTTGCACCACACAAACTAACTCTGACGTAGAGACTAATTATTGCCAACAGTTGCACCAACTAATTGCCAGCAGCAGCTGTTACGTAACTGAGTCAACTGACAACGCTGATGACAGCTTGCTAAATACAGAGCCTGTTGAAATAAGAGAGGAATATGTAAAATGTAAGATGGCTGACACATGTGATCTGACATTTGATTAAACTATTGATTAATAAAGATGTAAAGTGAGAAATATTACACTACATTTCACCAAAATAATCAAAATACTTACAATTACCAAACAACTTAAATGGTTTGGTTGGTGTAATTGAAAATTTACAACATATTTTAAAATACATGATTACTATTAACTCTGAAACAATTTTTCCATGTTTGTATGGATGAATAAAACAAAGCAAGAGCTACATTAATCGAGGACTGACAGTTCATCTTCACTGACATCAACCACCCCCTAAATTTGCTGTATTGTTACAGATGTTTCTTGACAACCAATTAACACGTCACTGAAGTCCTTACTTGCTCGGATTCCTTAAGTTGTAATGGTGCAACCTATTTTGTAAAACATTCATTTGAAACTAGCTGGCAGTTACTAAAAATTCAGGATGTTTTACATCATAACTTAGGGACGGATTTATGAATAGCTGCTGTAGCACAGTCCCGAGGAGCATGTATACTAAGCTGTATTACATTCAGGTTTCTTGAAAAAATAAACACTTAAAGCTCAAAATTTAAGCTGGGATGATGAAAACATGGTTTAATACATTGTTTTAGACTGGTTTGACGAGTGAAACCAGCCACAGGCTCTCTCAGGAAAGTAAAATGACTGCAAGGGCATGTAAATAAGAGTCAAAACTGACTTCAGAGTTCTCCCACAGCTATTTCTGCATGATAAACTCACATCTTTGATTTCCTCAGATGTTTTACAGAAGAACTCTGCAAAAGAGACCAAAGCAGGCTCTGAGGTGAAGGTAGAGATGGCTTCAGGCTGCAGGAACACATAAGAAAAATTATTAACAAGAACCAAGACATGAAGGAATTATAGAGAATGAAGGAAGGATATGAGGGTACAAGGAGATGTGGTCAAGAGACGAAGGTAAGATGACTGCATAAGAAGAAAAGGGGGAAGGGGAAAAGGGACAGTGAGGATGGCGGAATAAATAATGTGTGTTTTGTTTTGTTCCCCTCCGGACCTGCGGGTCTATTGACAGCGTACACTGAGGCCGTCAGGAAACCAGTAATAGTCTGTCAACCACACAGCTGCCTGCCAGACAACCTGCCAAGGCTGAACACAACCAGCCACCAGGGAGGAGATCTATTCAATTCCTTGCTCTTCTATTTATAGCCAATTGGTGCAGACGTATTTCCTAAATGTGCTGGCGTGCCTCACACCCAGCTATTGAGGAAAATGTTATTAAAGGCAAAAGTACAACACTGTCAAAAGATACACTGCAAATTTGGTTCTATTTTTTTCTCTGAACATTTCCAGAATTAAGTTTTAATAATGAAGAACTGAGAACACACATGATAATAAATTATATTTCCCTACTAGATTACCATCAGATTACTCTACAGAAGCTTAATGGACTTCAAATGATGGAAATGGGTGTTGTTTGGTATGTGCGACAGTTCCATGTGTTTACCTTGAAGGCTCTGACTCCAGAGCTGCGGTGGTTGACGGTGGAGGCCAGCAGGCTCTTCCAGCCCTGAGGGTCATCTTTGTAAGGCAGCTGGCCAGCCCGGAGTTTCACATACAACACTCCATCTCTGGACAGGATGGACCTGAGGGAGATGTACAAACAAGAGGTTGTCCTTTAAATCTGTCAACCAGTGAGTCAATACATGACATCAGGGCTCCCCCCCCAGATTCCACTACTCAATCTGTAGCACAAAAAGGCAAAGGTGGATTCCAATTATTTTCACACACTGCTTATTTAGTGATTTCATCTGACTGACGAAACAAGTTTTTAACAGATTACCCAATACTTACTTTAGATGATGTGTTTCTTTGCTGAGGTCTACGGACAGTTCCCAGTATCGTGGCCCCTTCACCTTTACCTGCAATAAATAAATAAACACAAATTAAAAGATTAAAGGATTAAGATATCAGGGCTTGCTTAATTTCAATCATTTGGGCAATATAATCACTGTGTTAATCCTCAGCAGAGAGCAAGCTTCACTGAACGGTCTAGTGTCCACTGGACTACAAAGTCCAGAAGCTGTGAAGTGTTCTCACCCGTTTGAGAAGGTGCAGCTCAGGAAGCATGGTGGGAGCCATCAACTCTACCGTCGTCTCATCATACCACCTGGTCTCCTGAAACAGAAAATGGCATCATGACATCAAACACAACAACAAAGGGTCACACCTTAACAGCTCAAAGCTTAACTGTAAGATCTGTAAACACACTGGAGCTACATCAAAGTGCACTGATACTCAGTATTGCTGCATATTATATTGCTTCACTCATGCAGCAATTAAACAGCTTACTCTAATTACATATAATGTTACCAAGAAGAAGAAATACAGACTACCACAGCCCCTAACACAAACTTCACTAATTCCCAGAAAATAATCCAAGTTTGCATACGCCATTAAATTGTTGGAAACAAAACTGTATATATGATACAGTCTAAAGTTATGTGTGTAATTCGTAAACCTATATAAAAAATACAGCAGTTACTGAAGGCTATGTATTCATGTGATATATTTATATATGATATATATCCATCCATCCATCCATCCATTTTCAATCGCTTATCCGAAGCCGGGTTGCGGGGGCAGCAGGCTAAGCAAAATATTTCAGATGTCCCTCTCCCCCAGCAACGCTTTTCAGCTCCTCCTGGGGGACTTCGAGGCCTTCCCAGGCCAGATGAGATATGTATGCATGTATGTATGCGCGTTCTGGGTCTGCTCCAGGGCCTCCCACCAGTTGGACGTGCTCGGAACACCTTTAAAGGGAGGCGCCCATTGAAATATAATGTTATTCTTACGGGCTGCACTATAATAATATATATTATATTAATTTATTGGGGGAAAAACATTTACAAGGAACAATGTTTTTTGCTGGCTCTGAACAGTATGATTTTGGCGGCATCCTGTGCGAATGTGGTCCAGTGTCCAGACAGCGGTGATGTGTAGCTGTGTACTTCAGACCTGCTCCCAGCCCCATCTGTACTGTTGCACAAAGACTGCCGAAAGCTGATTCCCGAGGGACGGCACTTCCCAAATACTCACAGAATGAATTAATCAAAATTCATATTCAGTTTTTGTAGGCTTTTTCAAATATTTACATTTTCAAAAATATTTTTGTTTATTAGACTCTCATACAGCACAAAACATGTATGAATGTTTGAATTTCTTTCACACAAGGGGCGACATAATCACTGATGATGTTCTCAGTGTCAAGCTGAGCTTTCTGCGGTGAATTAAATTGAAGTGAGGAATCCTGTCAGAGGTGGTCGCCTCTGTGGACAACAACCTTCATCCTTAACCTTCTACCATCCTTGAAATGTGGAAATACTGTAGCTTAAATCCACTGTGGTGTTGTGGCTGGCAATGTCCCTGGTTCTCGTCTACACAGGGACCTTTGTTGCACATCTCTCTACCTCGTTTCTATTTGTGATAAAACGACACAGAAATACCCCTGGAAATACTTCTAAAATTCAACCAGGTTATGGAAGCCTTCAGTACAGTACTACACACATTAGCTGCATTGCAGAGTGTCACGATTTAATGCTGTGGCCCACACCTGACATGTCATATAGATCCAAGTGGTAGTCAAGGCACAGTAGTTGAAACATGCCAATACAGGGAGCAAATGTGATGAAATTGTCCTCTACAAGATTTTTCCAGGAGATCCGGCATTAACATATGAAAACCTCCAGTTACAAGCCATCTTGCTTCTATAAAACTCTACTGCTTACCCTTCTGTTGGATGTGCACACTTTTACTCTTCACAGTGTTTCCCACTTTCTATAAAAGGTCTCACATTGTGCTTTAGTAGACAGCCACAATAATAGCCTATTGTTTACTGAAAGCTTTAAAGAACAATTTTGAAACACATAATTTCTCTTTCAAATGACTCCTTGCAAAATCAGTAAGGCTTGAAATCATTATGCTCAATGAAAAACCAAAGCTACAAACAATGCTCACAGTGCTGAAGAAAGGCACGACTTCTGAAACAGCCACATCTACACAGAGCAGGAACAAAGCCTCACTGAGGGATATTTAGAAATTACTGATCCTGTAATTCAGGAGCTATTTACTGCATCTCTAAAGATACAATTACAGTATTGCAACAATGGCTGTCCAGTATACATGTTTAAAAAATCTGGGGCACTCCAGATAGACTGGAGTAGAATAATAGCTGCGTAAATATGGCACACTGGAAGAACATCTGCAGTCATTCTCATCTAAGCATCTAATTTTCTGGTTAAACATTTTGATGGATGGATGTTTTTTTTTTAACTTTGTGTTTTTGGGGCATCAGAACAAGGTGCCAGTGTATGTCTGCTTCCTGCTTCACATGAAAATGGTTGTGACAGAGCGCACGTATTCCCAATGACATAACTGTGGCCAAAAGGAATGGGCACACTCTAGTCTTGTGCAAGATTCGGTCACGCAAAACCCGGAAGTCTGAACCACTGCGGACTGCGCCACAGTGGCTCCTCTCCAGAACTGGCAGAACAAAGAGGAAACAGAACTCCTTGTGGGTTCCACTGGATTTGAAAAGCTTTAAACAGTTTGTTCTCAGCAATCCCAACCAGTTTTAGCGACTTTTCCAACCAGAGTATCACTGCATCAGCAGCCAACAAGCAAAAACAGCTGAAGCAGAGGTTAATGGATGGACAAATGCACCTTTAAAACCTATCAACCCTCAGCTGGTTGAACTTAGGTTGTGACATCGGGTGACCAAGCTTCAATGTCAGGAAAATGTCCAATGCCAAAGTCAATTTGACTTTAATACCGATGACAGATGATGTCGATGTTTTATTGGTTTTAAAGTTGTGGTGTTAAGTAAGCAAAATCCAGTGTATTCCAAACGTCTCGTGCCGACATCATCTTGACATAGAATAACAACATTTAAAACATCATAATGTTAACGTCCACATAACGTGAAAATACTGTCAACCAATTTTCACTCCAACCAAAATTAAACATCTGTCCACTTTAAGAGTTCAGCGTCTTTCTGACGTCATATTGACGTCTGGTGCCAGCTGGGGCTTTTTCTGAGCATGACGTCAGGAGGGCTTTTAAGCGTGTCAACACCAAAAAAGCAGCAGGACCAGATGGTATCAGTTGGCAGGTCCTCAAAATATGTGCTTACCAACTAGCACCGGTGGTCACATTGATATTCAACCTGTCACTGGCTCAGTCTGTCATACCCATGTGCTTCAAGAAGTCCAGCATCATTCCTGTGCCCAAGAAAACATGACCAACCTGTCTGAATAGCTACTGCCCAGTGGCACACCTGTGTACTGATGAAGTGCGTTGATCAGCTGGCTAAGGGTTACATGTGCCCCTCACTACCTTGCACACTGGACCCACACTTCCTCCACACCACCCTGTCTCATCTGGACAAGAAAGGGAGCTATGCAAGACTGCTGCTCATGTTTAACACCACGTGCAGCCACTTTAGATTCCAATGCCATTATTAAGTTTGCTAATGACACAGCTGTGATGGGCCTGATCCAAGATAACAATGAAAAGGACGACTTAAAGGAAGTAGAGAACTTGATCTGCCCGTATCTGGGAAACAACCTACTCCTAAATGTCAGCAAAACTGATGATGGAGTTTGGGAAGAAGCAGGGAAGGAATTACGCCACCCTAGGTATTAACATGTCCTCGTTGGAGAGGGTGGACAGCTTCAAGTTCCTTCATGTCCACATCACTGATGGTCTGACCTGTGCGCTGCATACTGACTCAGTGGTGAGAAAGACAAGGCAGCGACTGTTTCACCTTAGATGCTCAGGGAATTTCTGGATATCCCCTCAAATACTGAGGAATTTCTACTCCTGCACCACTGAGAGCATCCTGACGGTAAACACTGCCTGGTAGAGAAACAGCACCGAACAGAGCAGCAAGGCTGTGCAAAGAGTGGTTTGTTCAGCTGAACACACAATAGACGTTGCTCTACCCTGCCTAGAGGATGTTTACACCAAGCGATGCAAGAATGAGGCCAGGAGATTCATTAAAGATCCCAAACACCCGGATAACTGCCTTTTCTCCCTGAGGTCGGAAGGAAGGTACCGGATACACCAGGCCAGCATTGAGAGGCTCAGGAAGAGCTTCTTCCCTCAGGCCACAAGGGACCTAAATCAGGTCAGTGCCTAAGACTGACCAATCTTGTTTTCAATATCACAGTCTTTCTGTAACGCACAAATTGAAGGAACTGACGGCATCAAAGGGCTCAAAGAATCGACCTGGCTTGCAAATTCCCCAGATCCCAATTACAGACTCCAAGAATCCACCTCCAACGCCCCAGTCCCAATCATCATAGGACATTCCCTTAGGTCCTATGTCCATGCCTCGACAGGTCAGAGCCAAGTATGATCTAAGAAGTGTCCAACATGGATTGGGGGTACCTCTGGGGTACCGGCATGTCCCGCAGATGTTCGATCAAACTGGGATCTTAAAAATCTGGAGGCCAGGTTGATGCCTTGAGGTCTCATTCCTCGGGCTAACCCAAAACAGTTTTCGCAGGGTTGAAGTCGAGTCGAGTTGCACCCACATGAATGCCAGGACAGAAGGAGACCATTGCACTGTAACAAGATGATCAGTGTTATTCACTTGACCCACCAGTGGTTTTAAAGTTTTAGCTGATCGGTGCATTCTATTTAATATGGTTCGAAAGTAAACATCTAACTCTGTAATCATTCTCAACCCCTTTTGGGTCATGTACCAGTGTGCTCTTTTATCAAACTGTGTAAATAATCATTTCATGTTTGTTGTATCTCATGTATATTTGCGTGTTTTTAGGGACTCCAGGAAAACAAGCAACCACTGGCTAAAAATTGGAATTAAAATGCAGAAAACTACTGCACTCAAAATGCCCAGCAGTCAAGCATAAATGTTACTGAGATGCCACCAATATAGCTGTTTTTACAGTGGTAGGAAAATGCTTTTTTTTTTTTACCTCATCAGTGGTTAGATAAGTGGTTGTGAGTAGTGAGCTGGCCTTGGGTGAATGGTGTGAGCAAGCTGCACAAATTACACCTCAAGTGTCTGAACTGTGAGTTTGAGGAAGCCCTCCCGCTGACAGCAGTAACGCTGATGAAAAGAAAACCAGAACGTGTTAGCTTGGTGGACAGCAATGACCTAAAACCAGCACATACTGTACGTCACAGCTTGTGCTAGTGTGTTCACGCTTGTCATGGGGAAGTGCAGCATGGGACAAATTTAAAAGCACATGTGACGTAGAGTGAGAGAGCGTGAAAGGGAGGAAGTGCATGATATAATACAGAAAAAAAGTACAAACTGTACATATGGTTTTGGGGCATGCTCTATTAAACAGATTAAAAGGTAAAAAGAGTATACAGGCTTAAAGTTTTTATGGTATCTTTTTATTGTTATTTTTTCTGTCCTATCTTTATGTTCTTAACTTTTGCGGTACTTTGCCCTTTATTTCTATTTCTTTATAATATATTTAATTTATGTTTAATGTATGCATGAAACAGAAAAGCAAATTCCTTGTAAAAGAAAACCTACTTCACAACAAATCTTATTCTGTTTTTGATTCACACCATTTTAAAGACAAACTACGCAACAGCCTCTACACTAAAGCAGTGTCGGGACAAGTGCCATGCTCAAGGGAAGGGCAGCTCAGGAGTGATGGGAGCTTCTTCTGTATTCACAGTTTTGTGCCTACCTCTGTCAGCCTGACCAGCCTTGATGAACTTACCTTGTAGGTGACTTCTAAGAGGGCGTAGCAAGGCTTCAGGGAGTCCACGTCCACGGGGACCAGCAGGCGTGGCTCTGCGGCAAGCACAGCTAGGTGCCGTAGGGCCTGCAGGTGGTAGCTGCAGCAACAAGAGCAGCGTCAACACACAACTTTAGATTACAGTCGACAGATCAAATATATAATCTATTAATAAAATAAAGACAGACAGACATTAATACATACTGACAGTAAAAGGCATGTTAATGTTCTTCTGTATAATGTCGCTCAACAGAAAAACTGTTGACAGTAGCTACATTGTTTATGTATTAATTGCTTTAACTTCATATTATGTTTAGGTTAATTTAACACGAGAATAATGTATCCCAAAACCCATGATCCACTTTAAGGATTTTCATTTATCTAGATCCCATGGAGCAGTAGGCAGGTTTAATGTGCATGATGGTGTAAATGTTATCTTAAAGGTTTTACAACAATGCCACAAATTTCATGTTAGGAGAGATGTGGTATATCTTGATTTTTTTAAAGCACTATTTAATTAAAGTCTTGTTATCAAAATGTATGTTTATCAGTCTTACCGGTTGTCAGTGCTGTGAGAAGGGAAGTGTGGGTACAGAGCGCACAGCAGAGCAGCGATGGCTGAATTGGAGGTGCTCAGGGTGTACCTAACAGAATCAGACATCACAAATACTGAAAATAGATTCCCTTCTCTCACTTGCATGCACACACCATTAAACTCTCACCGCTTACCACAAACAACAGCAAAGTGTGCACTAAAATTGCCCATGTGTTGCAACAGTCGACGACACACACACAGTGGCAGGCATTTAAAGTACAGTCGGGACAGAATAAAAACAACAAAATTGCAGTTTTCACAATCACAACAAATACAACAATGGCTTTCTCCTGCACTTACAACATAACACAAATCACAGCCAACATTGCACAAGTTTTGAAAGGCACACTGCTTTAAATAAAACACATTTCTTTAAAAAACCCTCTCCGTTAGTGAAACCAGGTGTGTTGTAATCTAGTTAACGTCATCACATGCCATGACAGAGCCTCTTAAACATAATAGCTGGCAGTTAAATGTGTGCTTTGACTAATGGAGTCATTGTAATAAAGTTGGATTCAGACAATAAAGGCTGTTTGCACATGGAAGGTTACTTGTGAGAGGACTTAATAACAGTCAGCTGAGGTGAAGGATGCTGCTCTTCATTTAAATGGCAGCTTGGGGCATGTTTAAGAGCCTCGTTACATTTTTTCCCCTCAAGTTTACAATTAAATGCTAAAATAGAGACTCACAGTGTGTTAAAGGTGAAGATAAACAGCAGTTTTTAGAGTGAATCTGGTCCAAATTCACCAGCAGTGAGGAATGAATAATAGAGTGATGCTAAACTGACAATTTTGATGGTTGGAAGAGTAAAAAATTAATTAAATAACAAATGCTTCTGTCATCTTTGCACTGCTAATACACTGATATCTAGCTGTTGACATTTTGAAAATTAAAATTGCCAATTGTTTCAAAATAGTTTAAGGCTGAAGACAGGACATCTGACTAAATTTCAGGCATCACAATGAACTGAATGTGTAGAATCACAAACAAGCAGCATCTTTTAGTAGTCACCTCATGTATAAAAAAAGTAGAGAAAATTATTTGACTACACTTTGATTTACCAGACCTTCTGTTAAAGGTTTCCTCCTACTAGTGGTTCTCAAATTGAGGGTCGGGATCTCCCTAGAGGACCCACAAATGAGTCACAGGATCGAAGTTGAAACAAATAGTCAGACAATTCATCTGCATTTGTTTTAATAATCAATAAATCGTCCCTTTTACCTAGTTTCAGATTCGCAATTCTGAGAAGTTGATGCTTTTAAACTGAACATCTTTGGGCTCTGGACTATAAATATGACACTTTGAACACATCATGTTGGGCTGTTGGAAAATGTGGTAGCCATTTTTCACAAATTCTGACATTTTATAGACCAAAAGAATCATAGTTGCAGCACTACAACAGGATGTTTATAGGTATAAGAAAGAAAAGTATACAGCACTTTTCTGTTACACAAAATTAGACAAGACTTTTTCCTACTTTCTTGTGAAGCACTGGATACTTTTACCTCCTCCTGCTTATAAAAATCCTTCAATGTAAACATCCTGAAAAGGAGAAATCATCTTTTGAACTAGCCGCACAACCATTAACTTATCACAAGAGGTTGCAAGTAGATATTGATATGTTCTAAGCTCAAAAGTTTGGGAAAACTGCTCCACTCTCTTCACCAAATACGGTTAAATATTTGCTGCTTCCATAAAGCACACTGATCAAATAGTGAGGGCTCTACGGTCTCATATTTTGTACCAATATTATCACATTTTTCCCTTGACTTTTAAATGAAATCTGCAGTTTCACAACTTTCAAACGGACAAACAGCAACGTTAGAAACTTCCTGCTTTCAGGGTTAGGTCCGCTGCTGCCATGATGACAGGACAATGGAGCCATTAAAAGGAGGATTTCTAGCGAACAACCAGTTGTTCTGAGTCACTCTTTTTAAATGCTGTCCTCATCATTTCCAGCATCTAATGTGTGGCCTTCCAGTATGTGCAGAAAAAAAAACGTGTATCTGTTTTACTATTTCTACCCATATGGATGTGTAAAGTTATACTATATTAGTAAGAGTGGGGAAGTTTGCGCTGTAAATTTGACCCACACTTCTAGTGGGCAGCATGCAGGGACCAACTCCAGTTCTGAGGTCAGTGTTCTGGTGAAAGGCAATGACAGAAGTATTTATAATTCCTCACATGTTAGTGTTTGGTTTAGAAGGAAACCAGATAACTCACAGGAAACCAATGCGAATATGGAAAGGACAGGCAAAGCCTACAGGCTGCTGTAGCTATCATTAGGTCTACATGCCATGTGTTACTTTGGGTGGATAAACTTAACTTTCACTTCAGTTTCCTGCGAAAAAAACTGAATAAACGGGAAGAGAAACTAACTGAGCAAACAGAAAGACAGAGGGAGGGTAAGACAAAGGAAAAAAAATCAAACAGAAACCCACATGACAGAGTGGCGGTAATGGGGAAAAACAGGTGAGAAAATGAATGGAAAAAAAAATAGAATGGCAGTGATGGAGCGATATAAAGTGTGTAGAAAACAAATATGAATACAAAATTTTCAGTGCAAACGGGTGAGAGACTGAATGACAGACAAGCAGAGGGAGAGAATGAAGGAAATGCAACAATGACATGGCATGAGTCTGCTCACCGGCATGAACTTTAACCTTCGCAGACCCACGGCAACACACTCATAATAATAGACACTACGGTGCATGACATTCAAACCCAGTGGCTGCTGCTGCGTGGGCTTTCAGCTGGCAGGTCTAAATTAAAACACGATCCAAATAAACTCAAAAGGTTCATCTGATTACGGCTGTAGGTGTGGAAACATTTGCGACATGTAATGAGAGTGGGAGCCGTTGTTTCTCTTGAAAATACGCAGGCCAAGGTCAGTGGTTGGAGGAACCTGGTTTGAGTGTGTGTGTGTGTGTGTGTGTGTGTGTGTGTGCAAATGTCATTCATTATGCACAAGGCAGCACTCAAAACAGGCTTGTGTGTATTTGAATGGCTAAACCACATGGCATACCTGGTCCTTCCCAGAAACAACAGACCCAAATCTGGTAAGTGTGTTTCTGTGTGTGCAATTTTGGTTTCATTGGCATGCAGCGATTCAGGTGTGTTTTGAATGGCTACACTTAAAACATAATTAACCTTGGTGTCTACATCAGAGAATCATGAGTCAAAATCCAAAGTGTGTCTGCCTGTATTTTAACTACTCTGACTAATGTCAGTGAGGTTTGGATGTTTTAAAACGATCACCCTCTAACTTCTTCTTGTGCATGTACTGTATGCTTGCAAGTATTTTACATGTGCACAAGTCTCCTCCACGCCTGCCATGTCCTCAACTGAAGGTTCACAGTGGCCTGTTTGGTATTTTCCCTATAATCAACAAATCCCATTAGAAGACCAACTCAAAGAAGGAATTGATCTAAGAAGCCTTTCTCGCCAAAGTCTGACATATTCTATTCCTCTGTGTCATAGGCTTTCATGTTGTCCACAAACTGGTACAAACAGATGAGCCACATCGTTGCACTGGGTGACATATTCCTTTATCACTGTGAGCACTGGTGTAATTTATTTTCAGTCCATCTTGCACACACAGTCCTGCTGCCATATAAAATCCCTTGAGCACCAAATTTATATTAATCCACAGCTGAAACAGTCCCTAACAAATGTTGTATTTTTTAAGTATAGTTTACTAAAAACTACAGTGCCCAGATGTTTTAGGAAATTATTGAGCATCTTTAAAAAAAAAAGAATGAAAGTATATATTTATGAGACATTTCTACCAATGTATCTTGTCAGTAAGAACCAATGGGCCTGAAGCTGAGTGCCACAGACATGGTGGAGCAGTCAGTTTTAGATTTTTTATGGGATTTCATGAGAAGAAGAAAAATATAGAACAACAACAGCCAAACATTTCTGCATTCCTGTCTACATATATAACATTCGGGGTGAGAAACTGCCCAGTGAAAGTTGCAGTAAAAGTTACAACAGCAGATCTTCTGATTGGTGGACGACCCACAATACCTCTGAGCCACAGCTGCCCCTGAAGATAAAAATATGTATTTTTTTTTCCTGTGGGGAATCTGTGAAATATGTTAACATCTTACCTGCCCCCTCCCAGGAAGAGCAGGCCCAGTGCCATGTGATGAGCCATGTGGAAGCCGTAGTTCATCTCCCCGCCAGTTCGCTTGTGGAAGAAGCGACAGAGCTGCAGGACCTTCAGGTTCCCTGTGCCGGCCATCACCATAGACATGGCCAACAGAATCATTGACAGACCAGTCTGAAGGTTGTAATAACCCGTCTGCTAAGGTAACCAGCACATGCATTGACAGACAGAGAAAAAGAGAGCAAACAAAAATATAAGGAATCATCTGAAGTTTATCAGGCAACACAGCAGTTTTCATGACTGTGATAATCCTGTTAAGCCATAGAAACTTATACAAACACTTACAACGGCAGCTGTACCAGCGAAGGACATGATCTTCATGAAAGTCCTGGCAAACTCGTAAAGGCAGTCGAAGGCATCGGAGTTGGCTGAGCCGGCAAAGCGTAAGCCCAGTGCCATACAGGCCCCAGCAGTAATGTAGTCTTGGGCTTGGCTGAGAGAAACACATAACATAATCAGTCATGGTGGTAGGACACTGCGGAGAACATCACAAGCACAACTACAGTGGTGACGTGAAGAAATCACGTATTACACTAAATTCACCGAAAAACAAACAATATTCAACGTTTATTCCAGAATTTGTTTGATTCAGAGTCATTTTTGGGTTAAACACTTACGCCATTGTCTCCATGTTAATGTCTTCTGAAGGGTCAAAAGTTCCCCTCATGATCTGGAAACAAAACAAATGTAGAGAAACAGGAACTGTCTTATTGCTACTTTCAGTAGACAGTATGATGTAACTGGCTGTCTTAGCATATCTAACATTTAAATGGGCATAAAATTCTCCAAAATGAATCATGAGTAAAAACAATGAATTGCAAACATATTGCAGACACTTCGATTTACTGGAAAGATATTAAAAAGTACAACAAACTGTAAACAAAATCCAACAAGCCCTAGAGAGTGTTGCAGTAAAAAACATCCAATCACCTCAACCATATGAAGTAAGAAATTGCACTGTGGATAAACAGCTGAATAAATTAAGCAAGTATAAATTTGCCTCTGGATTAATACGGACCAATTTTGGATCGACTATGTAACTATGGTGCAGTGTTTGGTACCTGGTTACAATGACAAAGTGTTCTGAATGTGCCAAAACTCTAGTTACTAGTATGTCTTCATCCATTCAACATGCTAACAAGTCTGGAAAAAAATATTTCTAAAGAATAGACGCTGATACATTAATAACCAGCAGCCATTACCCTATAATGACATGTAATTTTTCAAAGAGACTCTCATGTTTGCAAAGGGCCAAAATATGTCCGGTACATCTATTTCTGTTACTTTATCAACAGACATATTTATATTTTTAACCATATTTATATCTAGCCACTGCCTTTTTCTGGCAGCAGACCAACAAACACAAGAACCCTTACTGCAGACTAAGTGGAGCAGCCGGAGGTTCACTTTCACTCCTTCTCAGGAGTTGTTAAGTTGTTTCCACGCTGCATTTTGTCCTAATAACTTGTCAAACACCCTTCAGTGTATTTTCTGCGTATGAAGTGGTTGATGCTCTTTTCTTGTTTGTCCAAGGTGGCCATTGCTAACTATCCAGTTCTTCTGTGTGTGCATCAGGAAAGAGATACTACACAATAAGTATGCGCAGTAGCTTTGATGAACCGTGTGCATGTATATGTGTTTTCTCACCTGGGGGATGTTACTCTTGACCCACTCAGTATTAGGGAGGATTTCATCCCACATGATAATACACCGAGCAAGAGTCTGAGAGGGTAGAGAGGTGAGAAGGAGGAGAGGAGGCAGAGAGACATATATACCAGATTATGGAAAGGTGGGAAAAATGATCATACACATATGCACACACACATGCACACAACTAGTGCCACACCAACCCTCAGCAGCAGAAACTCTGGCTTGATGAAATCCAGCAAGAACCAAGTGTCTGGAGGTTTCAGCCAATCCGCAATCGACCTAGTGGACAGAACCAGGGAGAGACAAGGAGGTGTTAATCGCCTCCTTCAACACCCTCTCAGCCAACAGACAGACGGCATCAGACGATCCTTAAAGAAGACAGGAGCTTCTTGACTAATAGCAAAAAGCTGGAAGATGGAGGAGTCTTGTTCCTCTAGCGTAATGTGACAACTGGACTCACTGAGGGATGAAACTATTCATCAGGCAGGTTAGGGTGTTCTGCTCGATTCACATGGACAAGAAATGGTTGAAAAGTAGAAAGCACCACACATGCAGTTTGCTATTTATAAATGTACCATACTCACTCCAAGGTGTTTAGTGGCACAGCCATCCATCATGTTCTTTAAAACGTCAATTTTCCTATTGTTTTGTATCTTGAAATAAAATGTGGAGTGGTTAAGTGATACATCAAAACCCTTTTTATTTGCTGTATAGCACATTGTTTCGTGTTTATGCGGCGCACGTGATGACTTATATTGTTTACACGACTGCATGTCATTTCTGTCTCTACATGGTCGCGTGTTTACAATTCTCCTCTGCTTTGTATATCGCTCACGGCGGAGTTTCGCCCCATTGCGCACGCACGCACACACACACACACACACACACACACACACACACCAACCTCTCTCGCTCTCCCTCTGCCATTTTCCGCATGCTGTTTTTGAAATCTTCCACGATCACCTGCCCCTCACATTATTTGTAGTTCACCTACTTGACTGGCTCGTGGAGTGAATAGAGGAGAGGAGGGGAGGGGCGGTATTGCACATGCGTGATGCGCGGCTTCCATAGAAGACAAAATAACATCATCTCCAGGCGTCCGTGACCAAAAATCGTTTACCCTCGATTTTATTAATTTTGAAATCGTTTGACCTCAATATCGTAATCGCGATCACCAGACGATTAATTGCACAGCCTTATTGAGACATAAAGCAATATTCCTTTAAGAGAGCTCTTTGCGACGTTCAGAGCTAATGGCGCTAACAGCACGTGCAGTGCTAACAACACGAACAGTGCTAACAAAGCTAACGGTGCTAACAGAGCTAACGGTGCTAACACTGAGGGAGAGGAATGCCATGCCGCCATCATAGGTTGTGGCAGCGTTATCAGCAGTAACCGCCTCATAAGTGCAGAAGAGTGGCGAATAGCTAGCCAGTGGAAAAGAAACACAGGGACTCACATGCACAACAAAGAACAGTGAAGCTTGGATCACATCACACACAGGGAGCGTGACTTCACACTCTGCTCAGGACGCCATTACCCCACCTTAGATTTACCTAGCAGATAGTTGTTTACTGCTATAATAATGTTCTAAATGTTGTAAACTGTTCCTTTAAATACACAACAATCAAATTATTGAACAACATGCTCCCAGTTGGTACGAGTGCAGCTTGTGCTCGTTGGTGCTATTGTAAAGTAAAAGCAGTTGTGGCAGCAAGAGAATATTTTAAGTATTGCGAGTGATTTAGAAAAGTGCACCCCTGAGACTTTCTTGTTTACTTCTGTGCTTGAGGAGATAGCTGGATCAAACAGTTGTTTTTCTCACCTGTTGTTGGTCTTGAGGTAGATCATGGCGAGGGCCAGCGTGGCCCCTGGACACGTCACGTCTACATTTATGGTGTCACCCTCCTGGAGTGACCATTAATGATGTTTGGAGAAAACAAATATTTGGTTAGCAAGCCAATCACAGTAACTATCAGTGTTTTGTTGTGAGTATAAATTAAGTGAAACAAATTTAAGTGTTTCAGTCAACTTGAAAAGATGTGTGAATTGATGAACATCATTATGACGTTTTATGATTACACAATGTGTACAGTGATTTAATTATGAAACTCTCGGGACTGACTTTATAATATCAACAGAGTTTCAGACTTACAGTACCTCAAAACAAATCTCTGACATTTCTTTGCTGCAATTTCTTCCTACTAATAAACAGACTGAACGACGAGACAATACATCTGTGAAATACCCTGATGATGTATTACTTCAGCTCTATAAGGCTTTAATATATAATAAACCCATTACACATTATCGTGAAATGATTACGCTGTGAAATGCTAAAATAACAGCGTTATGAGTAATTTCTTTGACTTTAAGAAAGATGGAGCAGATTGGCAGCTTCATGAAGATGTATTTATAAGTTCTACATGTTATTACAGTACAGTGAAATAACACTTTCATCTTCTAATAGAAACACAAAAGGATTTGTTGTCTACCTTGATTTGGTAGCTGGGAGACTTGTGTCTCTCCCTGTTGGCCCCAGCCTGAGCTCTGCGGTGGCCCCCAACCATGTACTGATACAACTGCTCAGGAACATTCAGGTCTATCATCCCAATCAGGTTACTGCCATGCTGCAAGGAGAGAGACAGGAGGGGGGGTGGTTAAGGGAAGGAGAGGATGATGACAAAAAGGGACAGGAAAATGATGAGACAAGAGTGGGAAGAGAAGGTGGAGGAAACAGGACAGTGACAAAATAACAGAGAGGTGGAGGGGAAGGAATTATGGTGCAAGACAAAGACAGAGAAATTAAAATATTTTTTGTTGAGAAAAAAAAGCAGGAGATAATATGGGACAATGTCACACAGCGGCAGAAAGCCAGAGAGACAACAATACAGAGGTCATTGTAAACTTTGTGAGAATGTACGTTCTTCCTCTTCCTCAGTTGGCATGAACACAAAGTATCACTACGAGAATGACAAGTGACAGCACATTTATGTGAGGTTTCATTTCAGGTTTGACTTTAGTATATCACCTCTCAGCCTTCCCAGGGAAGTTCAACCTCACTTGTGTACTATTAAAATGAAACTACTGATCATTCTAGTGAAGAAATTCGGTGGATCAATCGTCTTCTTACTGTGAATGCCAAAATGCAAAAATCAAGCCAAAAAACAAAAACTTCAGCGGTGAAGTTTAATGGCACAAAGTGTTTCTGTGTTCTAAAGTTTCAATTATATACTTAAGGTTTTGTGAGAAAGCAGTTGCGGCTCTCCGGAGTTCACGTTCAGCAAACATACAGGGAGAAAGCCCTACCAGAATATATAATCAAAAGGAAAATATTTTAAGTTCAACTTTGTGTGACTCTCTGTGACCGACAGTTTCCCTTAAACCATGTTATATGGCGAACCCGGCTGGAACTTCCTTTGGTTAAAACAACATTAAAATGCTTCTGCAAATATTAATCGGCCTGCAGAGTGTTTTTTCGTGCATGACTTACCCCCAGACAAACCATGCCCAGAGCCAGTCCTGCAGCTAGTGAATAGGACTCTCTGTCTGTACAGTACTCCATCTCTGGACCAGGAGGTCGACCTGAAAGACACACACAGAGAAGCCAAGAAACAGATTTATACCATCTGTCCATGACGAGAAAATGCAAGAAACACACTCAGAAATATGAGATAAAGATCATTTTTTAACTTTTATTTATGTTTCAGGCTATCAACAATCAATTAACCTGATGCTTCTTGATTAATCAATTGTTTGGTCTCTTCAAGTGTGAAAAATGCTTCTTATACAGTTTATTATTATCATTTATTGTAGCAGCTCTATTTCTGTTGGTGCCTTTTGCCAGCACTATTCAGAAGTTCTGACCATATGTAAAATGGATATGCTGACCTTTAATTAAAAAGCTATCCCCTGTTAAAAGCACTTCTTTTGAACCTATAGTTAATTTTTGTTTTTAAGAGTTGTGCATTTGTGGCATCTGTCTGTTTTGAGCACACACACACACACACACGCACCTATCTCAGACAGCAAGACTTCAGCATTATGTCTGTGTCCCGTTCCCTGGTACACCAGCCCGATGCCAATTACAGCAGCGACCTGTAGAGCAGACAGAAAAAAAATTGAATGCTTATCAGTTAATTTTTTGTTTGTGTGTAATTTGTACATTCTTGAAGATGTTAGTAACAGTTTGCATAAACACACGCAGACTAATAGCCGTGTAATTACTCATATACTCACTCGGTCGTACATAATCACTTACAATAAACGCAATTTCACGGTCTACAATTAAAGTTTTTCCTCACTGCACTGATACACTTCTTATTTAAGTATGCACACTCACTCTTACCTGAACATTGTGTGGTACGTCCAGCTCAGTGGAGGTGGGCGGGAGAAGGGCAGGGATGTGTATACTGAGCAGGCGGGTAATTGACATGTCCATGGTGCCCAGTTTGGCTGAGGATACGCCCAGAAGGAGCCCGATACTGGTCATCTCATGGCCCTGAAAAGCAACAGTGAAAAGTTGGACCATTGCAGAACAGACATGTCAGTGGATTTGAGGTGTCGAAGACGGCTGAACATAATTTAAAAAATATTTGTAACTTACTGGCACAACTTTAACACAGGAGGCGGTTTCTGAACATTTCAAAAGCTGAGATCTGAGGTATTTTTTCTACAAATAAAGCGATTTCTTCAAAGACTAGTCAGTTTACGTAAAATGTGTACAGCACATCACACAGCGTGAGGTGTCCCTGTGCGCTGAATACCTGCCGCAGCAGAACAAATTACTTCCAGTGTTATCACCTCTTACTGGGATTTCAATATCTGAGGAGCTCAACCAGCATCCACACCTCAGCTCAGCATGACTGACAGTTTTCATTAGACCCCTGCGGATCACCTGTGTGCGTTTTTAATAATCACAAAGGCATACCGCGCTCAGCCTACATGTACCTACACCAACAGTCTGAAATTGGTTATCTATTATTTCTGCTCTGCATTAAAATTACAAGTTCCAATCACCAGTCACTGCCAAAACGCTGAACTCCACTGGTGTTACTGACTGATATGCTCTTCAATAAGTAAGCTTTATAAACTCTTCCTTTTTGTCATTCAGTGGACAATATGCTAAGAATATTCATGACTACTAATTTTGTAAAGGATAGTCAAATTGCTCACGGCGGCTGCTCCATCTGTGTGTGACAGCGTGTGAATGGTTACTGAGTAGGAGGTGGCACCTTGTATGGTAGCCTCAGCCACCAGTGTGTGAATGTGTGTGTGAATGGGTGAATGTGACAAGTAGTGTGAAAGTGCTTTGAGTGGTCAGAAGACTAGAAAAGCGCTTTACAAGTGCAGGTCCATTTACCAGTTAGGTGCATCTACATTTTGCCAACATGTTCATGTATAACATAAAAAGACAGTATCAGGCTCAGTGGCAGTTTTAAAGATTCGTAACGTCAGAATTTGATAAAATATTTGTGGCAATTAAAATTATTTAATGACGTTTAAGGCCTAATATTTATGAAATTGAATTTAAGAAATCTTAAAACCTTTAAAGGACCTGCAGACACCCTGGACAAAACAACAACGAAGTGTCTTTTTTTGCTAGTTTAATTTCTAAAGTAGGTTCAGAGAGAACAGATCTTAAAGATTCACTCATTTTTCATAACCGCTTATCCTGTTGAGGGTCACGAGGGGGCTGGAGCCGATCCCAGCTGACACTGGGTGAGAGGCAGGGTTCACCCTGGACAGGTCGCCAGTCTATCACAGGGCTGACACATAGAGACAGACAACCATTCACACTCACATTCACACCTACGGCCAATTTAGAGTCACCAATTAACCTGCATGTCTTTGGACTGTGGGAGGAAGCTGGAGTACCTGGAGGAAACCCACACTGACACAGGGAGAACATTCAGACTCTGCATAGAAGGGCTCCCCCACCCTGGGTTCAAACCAGGAACCCTCTTGCTGTGAGGCGACACTGTTAACCACTACATCACCGTGCCACTAAGAGATCTTAAAGATAAAAAATAAATGTAACCCTTTTAAGGTGAGACTAAAGAACCCACACATTTCTTTTAAATAAATAACAACACAGATTGTAAAGCCACAATTAATAAAAACAAATAAAACACATTACATTGGCTCAGTTTGTCTTTGCAAAAGGCTCCAGCAACAAGGCAAACACACTGGGATGCTTAAAAAAACAAGGGACACACACACACACACACACACACACACACACACACTTCTGTCTAAAACCACAACCATACACAATTCTGATGAACTGATCCAAAGTATGTTAGTTTCTATTCTCACTGTAAAAGAGAAATTACGCGGACAGAAAACCACGAGCTGCAAGCAGGCTTCACTGTGAGACACGTTCATGGTTTTCATTCAGACTTACTGTCAGTTACACACACCTGTTTGTCATGTTTTACTGTGCAGCTCTAATGAGTTTCCTGCTGTTTTATTTGGACTATAAATCAGTGTGTCACCCAGAGTTATTAATGTCTTTGTCCAAATATAATTTTCTGTACATTCATTATAATGGATGAATTAGGTGATTTTGATTGTGTTGTGTCACTGAATTATCATTAAAATATTACTGTACAAGACGAGTTTGCTTAATTAAGGGTTTTGATGTATAGCTCAATACACCCAAGCCCTAAATTCGCGACTTCTGAAAAACGGCTTTCTTACCATTAAATGTGTACAATAATCTTTGTGGTCGATTATATAAAATGAGCTGATCCTCACAGGACAGCATTAATACTTTAATCCGATCATTTCAGGCTGTGGACTTCCCCCAAATTTCAAGTACTTTGAAATCTGTATGAGAGCATCCTTACATTTAACTTAAAGACAAATGAATTAAGGAGAGCTCTTTGATCTTCATGTAGTGCAGCTTTAATTCATATCCTGAATCTATATGGGAACTAAATCAATCTTGAACCCAGTGTGGATCCTCTCTGTGTGGATTTGGTGCAGTGGCTCCCCTTCATCTTTACCCATGTCGTTACACTGCCTGTTTTAATTAAGAAAAATAAGAATTGGCTTGCAGCATCCTGTTGTTTTTCTCACTTGAAAGTGGGAAGGACTCATCTTGTGTCAAAGTTCTCATAGGGCAGAGTTTCGATCTGACTGGCTGCTTGGCTCCAATGCGAGTTTACGTCTCTCATTTACAGTCATCTAGAGAACTGTGTGTAGGTGTGTGTGTAGTTGTGTGCATAAGTTAATGAGAGTAAATGGGTGTACCTTTGTATAAACTGTATTTAACTTCATATTTATTTCCCTTTCTTGCATTTCTTTGTGACTGGTGTGTTTACTGTGTGTGTTTGCACCGCAGTAAAAAACAGTAATTTAGACCACCGTCTACTGTAAACTGAGCATTAAGGTGGAAAGGTGCTCATTAAACCCAAAATATGTCTGCCTATGTACGTTTGTAGGGCGTTAAAGGGACAGGACTCCACATAAAAAGTATGTATTTTTCCTCTTACCTGTAGTGCTATTTATCAGTCTAAATTGTTTTGGTGTGAGTTGTCGAGTCTTGGAGATATCGGCCGTAGAGATGTCTGCCTTCTTTCCAGTTCCAGAACTAGATGACACTCAGCTTGTGGTGCACAAAGCGCCAATAAAGTACATCTGAAAAACTCAACAGCTATGTCTCTTTCCAGAAATCATGACCCAGTTACTCAAGACAAACCACAGACTTTGTTGTGAGCAGTTTCATTTAAGAACTATTTTCTTTCTACCCAACTACCAAAGTGTGAAACAACTACTCAGATATTTTCTCCTTACGTAAGCCTGTGTGGGGACGCCAGGGTTTACATTAACAGGCATTTGCCAGCTTTTTTTCTGGTACAAAATATAGTTGTCTGGCAGATAAAAACATCTACAGCCAAAATGTCCAGTGGGAAATATGCCAGATGGCATATCAATAAGCCAAATATTGTGTGAACATATTTTGCCGAGACAACTTGAATATAAATGTATATTATGCAGGCCAGATTTTAGATTTTATTTATCCATTGAAGCAGTACACAGTGCGCCCCTGCCTCTTTAGAGCATATGCCGCATCCACAGTGGTCATGGCCAAGTAGGTGATGGCATCATAGATCATGTTCTCCAAGAAGACCTTCAACACACTGCGGGTCTCCTCGTAGAGCAGATCTAAGGTATGCTTTTCTTCACCATGGCAAGCCAGACGGTGGATAGTGGGCTTGGTGATTTACGGTAACACCTTGCACACCGAGTCCTTTTCCTCCTTTGCCTCTGTCACTAAACCTCAGATTAGTCACTCTGTTAAACTGACTGCTTCTCCATTAGGCTTTTTTATTATTATTTAATTTGATCAGATGTATTGCTATTGAAATGTAAGCTATGACGCCCGGGCCACACAGCAGGCCTGAGCAGCACCACTTCGGCGCAGCTTCTGCTCAGCTTTTGGACACAAAGATCTGGAGTCTGGCCTATTTTTTCTGTGTGATGTGAGCAGTTTTCAGAAAAGACAGACAGTTAAATTTCCGTTTCAAAATTAAAGCTCCCTAACGATGTTTTTATGGACAGAATTGCTTCATTTGTTAACACAAGGATTTGTCCAGAATTCTGGAATATTAACGGCAATATTGGCTATAAAAAAAAAAAGTCTAGTGTAAAACCTGGTGCATGTGTGTTTACCTTGGTGAGGTAGTCATGTATGTTGAGTGTGGCCAGCTTGGTGAGGTGTCCGTTGAGGCCCAGGGCCATCAGGAAGCCTGCATACTCATTTGCCAGCTCTGGGCTCTTTGGCTTGTTGTAGGCTATCCAGGCTGAGTCCACCTTAACAAACAAAGAGAAAGTCACATTTATTCGCACGAGAATAAGGAAGGTTTGTTTACTGCAATAGAGTTTAAAGGTTTACAATGTCAAGGGGAGTTTGTCTGAATATTTCCAAATAAAGAAGTTTCAAGGAATGACAAGCCCTAAATACATTTCATGTCAATTAATTTTTATTGTATACAAGTATAAATCTCAGCCTGATGGTAACACTGGAGGAAATGCCTCACCAAAAACATTAGGATTTATTATGAGGACTTTCATTATACACGACAAATTGAATAGAAATCCAGCAAGGCAGACTGTAGAAACATGTAAGGTAGTCAGCTGCAGGTGTGGAAAAATGAACACAAGGCATGACAGAGCTGTGGTTTCAGGCTGACCTGTGAAGCAGGGGCTATTTTGAGTCCAGCAGCTACTCCGTTATGGAAGCTGGGCCAGCTGGTCATGTTGGGAGGAACATCGATGTTTCCACTGTTCAGATCTACCATAGTGTTCCTAGGAGAGGCACGGCCTGTGGTGGAAAGACAGAAATACACAATAAAATCTATTAAAAAAATACAAAACAAACAAAATCCTGATTTATTTTTCTGTTGATACAAATATAAGCACATAAAATATATAAATAAGAATGCATGAGTTACTGTCCAGCTGAGACACAGGGTGGCAACAGCTTTTCCTAAAGTCATTATAAGTGGTGCTGGTATGGGGCGTCGGTGGCTTAGCTGATAGAGCAGGCGCCCCATGTACAAGGCTGTTGCCGCAGCGGCCCGGGTTCCACTCCAGCCTGTGGCCCTTTGCTGCATGTCCTTCCCTCTCTCTCTCCCCCCTTCACACTTAAGCTGTCAATTAAAGGCTAAAATGCCCAAAAAGAATATCTTAAAAAAAATGAATAGATAAATAAGTGGTGCAGGTATGACCCTTTTCTGTATGTCAGCCCGCAAGTTAACATTGTTCAGGTTCCCTCAACAAAAACCGAATAGGATTTTTTCATCGGGTTTTGGATTATTTCAGAAAATAAGATCTGTGGCAAACAAACATTATGATACTTGCACGTTTTGTTCAGCAATCTTTGCCAATGAACACCATTTTTATTTATTTTTATTTTATTTTTTTAAATAACAGGGACAGTACATATTAATAGACACTTGCATGTAAATATGTAGGATTGTAGCCATTGGCTAATTTCCATCCTTTGTCCCTGGGCAGGTTGATGTTAATGTACAGTCAATAAAGCAGAGATACAATAGCAATAAAAGGTATATATAGTAGGTAGGTATATATATTTAGGATTTTTGAAGCTTAAATGTAATCACCAGAAGTAAAAAGATAATATTCAGCTATAAATGAAGCACACCACAGTCGCAGGACTGTGTCTGCATGATTGTCCATGGTCTCATTCAGCAACTTGTTAGCAATCTTTTAAAAACACATAAGAGCTTCAAAATTCATAGTGGGGTATTTACTGACGTACTTTATGTCAGACCAAAACATAAAAGTCTCTAAAGTCTGTGTTAATCATGGACCTTATTTCAGGCATCTAACCAAAAACCAATTAAAAAAAACCCACTGACTTCAAGACGAGGGAACCAGGAGTGCAAAAATGCTTAAGCCAATGCATTTAAAAAGTGAAAATCTACATATTTGAACATGATCACACTACCTGTCAGGTTGAGCTTTGGAACAGGTAAAGGTTCGGTCGGTACAGGGTGATAGGAGAATAGAGTGAAAAGGCCTCGGCCAACCGGAAGAGCCATGGTCCTCTGACACAACTGAAGCAGTCTGGGGGGAAAAATAACAAAGATGTGAACGAGTTAGAAATATTCTATAACTAACAGGAGGTGTGGGCCACCACTGATTACAACAGGCATCCCAGTGGATTCTCTATGTAAAACCACAAGACAAAGAAACAAACAAAAGATGTACACAGTGGAAAAAAAACATTTTTGAGAAAGACAGACTGATTTGAAACGGTACAACAATGTGACAAAAAAATCAGGGTCAGGAATAAGAAGAAAGGCACCACACAACAGGAAAATATACAACTGTGTTGCTGTCTGTGAGCACAGGCCACACACACACACACACACACACACACACACACACACACACACACTAACACACACTACACTCACTTGTTCTCTTTCTCCTCGATGTACTCATGATCAGAAACCTCTGGTAACTGGACAACACTGACCCGGACCGGCCTGGAGCTCTGCAGGAGCCTCCTCACCTCCTGGACCCTCAGATCCTGACTCCAGATCAGTCCTGTGACCTGGAGATGATAACATATGAAATGTTCACATAGGAACTCCTGAATTTGTAACACTTAAAACAGAATAAAAAAACACAAGCCTGTTTGGATATTTTTTAATTGATAAAAGGTTAGAAAAGATTATCTTTAGAGTGAGGCAGGCCAACAGCTCCAGAGATAATGTGTTACCTCTTGAATAATGTCCGACATCCCGTCTTCCTCCTCATCTGCTTCTGTGGTTGCAGGAGGCTCCAGGGACAGACCTAAAACTTCAGTCTGAAGATACACACACACAAATGAGTTACATATTCCCGTACGGAGAGATTAAGATTTATAAAATAAATAATAAATAATCATTATTTTTTTCTTCTTTCAAACATTATTTTGAAGATAGAGCTTTTGTAGATAGACAGAAAAGGTGGGAGAGAGAGGTGGGATGACTTGAAGCAAAGGACCAAGAGTTGGAATCAAACCCAAGCTGCTGCAAAAGACTCAGCCGATATAGGGTGCACAGTCTGCCAGGTGAGCTACAGGTCGCCTCAAATGTCTATTAATTTGAGGGGGAAAAATGGCAGCTTCTTCTATAGAACTGTAGCTGGTATGACAGCAAAGCATTTTTTGGTTACTATTATAATTACATGTTTTCAGACACCTTCAAAGTATTATTTTTTAACGTGGAATCCTCTGTGCATTGCAGGCACTGATAAGTCATTTAAGTCCCAGTAAAACAGAAGTTAGAGTGTCTTATGCTTCAGTACTGTGACGTATTTTCCAGTGAAACAAAATATGTGAAAGGTGTACCGTAACAAAAAGGATTTAAATCAAATCCCTCACATTTGAATGAACCGGGCTTAGGGGTTTAGCACAATACTGAGCAACAGAGTCCTCTGCCCCTCAATAGGGGCGCATTCAATCTGACAGTGTGCACCATTTTGCTACGGTGACAAGGTTTACATCAAAACTCTTCACTAGAGCTGGGAAGTCCAAATCAGTCCACAGTGTGTGTACCCTGATTTAACACTTCATAAAAAGCTCTGAGTGTTAACGTATTTCACACTCACAGCTTTGCTCTTGGCCAGGGTCATCTTGTGAGCTTGTTTGGTTAGATCCTGCCGCCCAATCAGCAGACAGACTTCCTCTGACCAATCAGAGCACGGCTGTTCCCGGCAGCGGTAGATGGCCTCTCTGATCGGCAGAGCCACACCAAAGGGGACGGACTCCAGGTCCTTCAGGGTGAAACCTACACCAGTGAAAGGATGAGAGCAGATGCATTATCTCTGGTTAAACAAAAAGCAATGTCCTAATTTAGAGACCGTCTTTCTCTTTGAGCTCTCATAATAATAGGCAGAAGAGCCACTCCTGTTTCAAAAGCTCCTCCAAATGCAAATATTTACTGTTTTTTTTAGGTCACCTGTGTTGGTTAGTGGTGCATTCAGACCATACACTCTACAGTTTTTGTTGGCCTGGACGCGCATGTAATGAATGCATGTAGACCAACATTATCAAAGCACTTAGAACATTCAAAATGTTTTATTGTGTACCTATTAAATGATGAAAAGTTACTGACAAAAAGTCTGACTTCACAAACACTCCAGACTTTGAGAGAGCCAGTTCCCGGGTTGAGGTTTTACAGGACAGATGTGAATGTGTAAATTTGCTTTGGTGTGAACCAGTGCAGTGCAGTGCTGAAAAGACGGTATGGCTACAGCGATCCTTTCTCTGTATTAGTGGTTCTCACACTGTGTGTGGCACCCCTGAGGGGGCATAAAGCCACTGCAGGTGGTGCATAGAAGACCAGGAGTCAGAGTGAAACAAAGCTAAATGAATATAATTTATGTAGGGAAAATAAAAACTAAAATATAGAGGCTCATGCACACCTTCAAAATCTTAGACAAGTGTGTAGGAGGAAAGTGTCCATAAGTGAGAAAAGGGAGTTCCTGCACACTGTCCTGTTACTTGCAATAAACTTTATTATATAAACATTGTTTAGGACATCAGACCTTCATCAGGTTAGGTGACGGTCTGATGAAGGAAATGTTGTTTATCTTATAAAGTTTATTGCAAGTAACAGAACAATGTGCAGGAATTCCCTTTTCTTTGCTTACTTAGAGAAAATAAACAAAGAGTTTGCTCATGCTGACCTTTGTTTCACTGAAATTCAACATGGATCCTTTTTCTTATTAGTTGCTTCTCCAAATATTGTTAATGATAATTTAAAAAATTGTGGGGAGGGGCGCACAAACTTTTTTCATCTTCTGACAGAGAAAGTTTTAAAACCACTGCTTTGTATACAAAAAAGCTAAAAACAGACATGCTTGTCTTACCTTCTGAGGTGAGCCAGACCACCAGCCGCTCAGCCAGACTCTCACTGGAAAACTGGACCTTCACACTGCTCTGTCTGGAATAAACAAAAATATAAGTTACAACAATGTTAACTGACTATCAAAACCTAACGAAAAGCACAATAAATGGAATAAACACTATATATCTAAGAAGAAATGTTAGTTTTCAGGATAAGGATTTTCACACTATTCCACTGATCTCCATGTGGCTGTAATGCACCAAGAAACTCAGTAATGCACCACCAGGGAATGAAGGCAATGAAGAAGACTACTGCTAGCTAATAAGGGAGTATATAATACAGGTTCATACATGTATTTTGGGTTTCTACTAAAACATGTTTATGTGCTTTGATGTTTAAAAACACTTTCTCCTCCTGAAAAAGCTCAGTCTGCTCTGATTGGTCAGCATTTCCAGGGCTTGCACATCTACACTCTCTGTACCTCTGCACCGTAATCACAGCAAGGTTAATGACTGTAACAGAAAATAGTGTAATAAATGCTGCTAAACCAAAATCTTCACAACTGGACATGTTCCAGCAGGAATATGATGCAAAATCAGGGAGAAATTAACAACATCAGCAACTAAGATTACAGGTTTCCCTGATGTTAGCATGTCGCTACATGTAGCAGTGTATGTGATGTGAACACTTGCAGTAGTGTGCCTGGAGCGGATGACCATATAAAGAAATCTGTCACGAGCTGACATCAGCTTGTCGCGAAGGTAGAAGAACAGCTGGAGAGTATTCACAACAGTCTGAAGCCTGAGGTTTTTGCTCACAGGGATCACTTTCACACATGTTAACCTTATCATTTGAAACTTTGTCCACGTTTAATATGAGCAGAAAGTAAGGAATAATAATATCATAATAGGTCCTCTTTAAGAAAGACTTGGCAATGTTTGAACTGAATGTTAACATAAGGTTTGAGTTTTTAAATGTGTGCGTGCCTTCTAAAATTATAATGCCATATTTTGTACAATATTCAGAGACACAAAAAAACTCAAGCCGCATGATTTACAGTGATTTTTAAAAAACCTGTTATCATGTATAACAAATCCTGTCATTGTAGCTGCTCTAAAAAAAAACAACCTAAAATTGCAAAGCTCTTCAGGCTCAAGCTCTTCCTCTCATTACTGCGAGCTGAATTACCTTCTGTAGTGTGGCTCACTGGCACAGGACTTCTGGCCTGAGAAAGTGGAGGATGAGAGAGACAGCAGGAGAAAGAGGTCAATGCGTTTAATCATTTGCTCTCTTGATTGTGAGATGTGATATCATACTAATTAAAACTCCTTAAAGGTAGGGTCTGGAGGATTTTCCAGTTGCTGTTTGTAAACACACATTCAAATTTGGCCCCTCCTATCAGGCTCAACTCTCCCGGGTGTACGGAGCCCGGAGGTACGGAAGAAGGCTTCACAGAAGAGGTTCAGGCAAGGCTCGCGCTGGTGCACGCTCGGACACGCTCGGGCACGGCACCTGCGCTCTCTCATTGGCTGGGGAAATCTCCGCCCAGAAGCGGTCCGAGCTCAAAAAAACATCAAAATACAGTTAAAAGGCAGGAGCTCTGCAAACAGAGTCACCACCACACATGAGTAGAAGCCCATAGGGGATGATTAAGCAGGATTTCATTTGTATATGTCTATATTTTGTTTTGTTTGAAAATCCTCCAGATCCTACCTTTAAGGAAAGTGTGCAACTCTCATCTGGATTAAAGCATGTTAACACATTCACTGACTGGCTGCTAAAAATTATGGGTAAAACGACAGTGACATTTTGTTCATGATGAGTGGTGGACTGCATTTATGTTGAATGACATGTTTGGCTTTGTTTCGTCGCAGAAAAATGTCAACACAGAGCTGGAAATAAAAAGAAAACAAAGCAGTCTCTCTGGATTCTTTCACACCGCCCACAGAGTCAATGACTTATTCTGTGTCAGTGGAAAAGAGGGTGATCAAACACCTGCAGCGACCGCTGTCAGCTCAGCACTGTATTCCTTTTTTTCGTTTGTTTGTTTTCGGATCACAACAAATAGAGGGAATCAGGTGACACACATACATGAGGTCACTGCAATCTGCCTTTCTTCTGTTTTACTGGACCCTGAAGCAGAGAACTATGGGACTGGCAGGTAATAAGAGCAGGTTGTCAATAAATGTTCGCATGCACAAACACACATAAACAAGGTCAAAGGGTTCAGTCAGACCCACACACAGTCCCAGGATGCAATCACAGACAAGCAAAATGCTCTTGAAGGGAAGTCACAGACACACACACACCTGCAGAAAGCTTGGCCAGGTACTTTGACACATCTGTTGAAATAGCATGTTCATCTCCAGTGATGTAGAGGGCATAACTCTGAGAGAGGAGAGACACACAAGCAAAGAAAAAGAGACAGAGATATAAATAATAGAAAGCAAAAACAGAATCGGCATCATTTGTACACAAACCTTAAAACATGAGATTTTTCAAGCTACGTTAAAATCTGCAGTGATTGATGTACAGTTTTTAAAAAATAAAAATAACTTTAGAATTATGTATCACCACATTTAATCTGTAGAGAACACACAGTTTATGCATGAAACATATATTTGCTTTTATCTGTCTATATGTGTCCACTTTAAAATGTTGAAATGTAGAGTGGGTTCATGAAAGGCAGGTACAATGAAAAAGAAATCTGTAAAAACTAATTGTCTGGCAGCCGGAGGGAGACTGAAGATACTGAGAGGCTGAGCAGAAAACAAATATTTAACCCAGGAGGCTATTTGGAATTATAGGGAGGCGAACCAGAGGGCCAGCTCATTAACCATTTCTACTGTAATAGCATTACTCTTCCTTCTGCAGACCCCGGCAGACATTACATCCATCACAAAATGAACCAGTATAGTGTAAGGAGAAACTGTACGAGGGTCAAAACAAAAGCTAGAGCGAGCAACCAAACATATAGTACATGTTAACATACTGTAAATGCACACACAGACTGACTGTTTGTATCCATGTCCGTCTGTCCAGTAATTCATTTTCAAGAACAGTGTGGTTGATATGAAGCACCCAAAAATTAGGCTCAGTTATTGTTACAGCCAATATTATCCATTTGCAGAATGCAGCGTCAGCAGGGTCAGACCTGCAGGCCAGTGCAAACTGCGCCACCTATAGGCAAAAAAAGGAAAAGCAGCAAACGTAATGATGTCGATGTGCACCATCTATCTACACAAACTAAACCCTATCTTTGGCGCTGATGTTTTAATATTAATTTTAGGTGTAACTGTAATCATAATTTACACCAGGCACTGCAAGAATAGGGCAAGGAAATCATTAAGGGTCCCAAACAGCGTGATAACAACCCTTTTTCCCCCCTGTGGAGGTCGGGAAGAAGGTGTCAGATACACCAGGCCAGCAATGATACCCCTTTTCCACCAATATGGAACTGGTTCCTGCCCAGTTTCTAAATCTAATTTTGAACCATTTAGAGCATTTTGACAAAACACTAATTGGATAAGAGCCCAAAAAGCTGGCTCGCAGCTGGAACCAAAAAAAAAATCCCAGCAGGTTTATCTTAACCTGAAGTGCAAACCATGATGACATCAGTGGGCGTGTCATATTCTACAGACTGGAAAGAGAGGATGGAAAAGTCAAGTGAGAAATTGTCAGAAAAAAGCGTGCAGTGATCAGTGTAATGCATGATTCTGCTACTACTGTTAACTTGTGATGTGTTTTGTGCAATGCTGTCAATTGATAACACATCCTTGATGACAATGGTTCCTGGCAAGACTGGTGGAAACACGGGCTGGTTCGGTCAAAAACGCCAAGATTTCAAGAATCCTAAAAGGATCTAGTTCAAGAATCAAAGCTGAAATGGAAAACAAGGGGTCTGAGGAGCTCAGGAAGAGCTTCTACCAACCGACAACAACTGCAGACCCATGTGGATGTAAGTCCACCTGACTGAACAGATTTGTCACTATGAAAAGTTTGATTTGCAATTTAAAACAGGAAATGCTACATTTAACTGTTCATAAGAACTTTTAATACCGCCAGTTAGGATAAATGACGCATAATTTGATCTATCTATATGTACACACTGTACATATCTATCTATATGTCCACATGTTTCTCTAATCTGTCCGTCTCACAGTCGTCATCGCCTCCGCCATCCCCTAGAGAAATAATGGCAGCAGGAAACGAGATTTGTTTTCAAGTGCCCTTCCTTGTTTATAAGTGAAGGTTGAATCAGTCAGCACCACACACATACATGCATGCATGCATGTACACGTCTTCAGGCGTAATTGCTCTTTATGTTCAAAAAAAGAATCACAGACATACTACACAAATAAATTATCTGACTGCATCTCAGTCAAAGCTGAACTCTTTACCCTCACTGTGTGTCTCTATCACACACACTCATCAGAAAGCCTGGGAGCAGGCTGAAAGTTTTAAAAGGCTGACAAAAGCTTCTCAAAGTTTAGTACAATACACACAGTGAGACATCACCAATATGATTTAATATATCTTAGTTTTTGACAGTCAAATCGCCTCTTTTGAAAGGCAAACTGCACTATTAAAATTTGACTTAACCTTTTCATAACAGCTGCAACTCTTCACTTCCTCTGGCATGTAACCAAATATGAAAATATCCTGATTGTGTGAGTTGTGTGATTTGGGTGAAGTGGAACGTACATCCCATTTTCTTTTTTCTTTTTTTAATTGTACAAATTATGATGATCTAAGAGAGCAAAACCCTTAATTTGTATTGATTGTATTCAAGTCTGCCAACATTGTCTCAAAAGCCAGGAAAAGACTGACTATTTAATTAATATTTACTCTGATTTCTAAAGCACAATATAGGAAATGTTTTTGTCTGTAATATATAAAATGAATACGCAGGGGTCTGTTTCTGGCTTTCATAAACTGATGGTGTCTTGTAAGCCCATGCAAGCCGAGCACAGTTGTATGCATGATGCAATAGTAAAAATGTCATTCATTGAAATATCTTTTAACACTACACTACTCTACACTACTCTACACATTAACCAAAGAAATACATCTGACATAATTTGCTCATTGATTGTATGTCAATGCTATTTAGGCACCATCAGATCAGTTCTTGTAACATGACTGCAATTTATTTTGCTAAATGTGATCCTGACTACAAACAATATATTTATTCTTCCATATTTTTTGGAAGAACAATATATGTGTTTTTACTTTTTCACAGCAATATTTCTCAAGCAGCAAGAAAGTCTTATGTCCAAATAATGACATTATATTTGGGCACAGCAGATAGGACATACAGGTTTAAAAGTAGGTCTGTTATCACCTACTTTAAAAAGATTTTGGCATCTTTGTAGCCGGGTCATCTAAACCTGTGATTTCTGTCTGCCTCTACTGTTAACTAAGAAAGAAAGACACAAAAATGACCTAAAAACTTAAAAGTTGATATGATTTTCCCCTGAAGTGTCAGGCCAATCTGTTCTGTTACATTATCCATGTCCTCTGACGAATGACACAAATTTTGTTTTGGTCACATGATGCACATCACACATTCAAAAAGGTTGAGATTGCTCAAGATGACAAATAAAACTTTGGTCGTACCAGAACCAGCAGCCTGGTCCTCTGACAGATGCCGGGCAGGTAGGGGAAAGGTGGGAGCTCCTCCCCTCTTAAACAGCTACTGAGCCAGCTGAGCACACAGGGAGGCTCTGACCTCAAGTAGGACGGACGCTGCATCTGACCAATCAGAGCTGAGGAGGGAGAGGTAAGGAGAAGGGAGACAAGGAGATATATTTTTTAAAACAGTACAGATTAGGGCACGTCACACCCTGATAGTCGACCAAATGTTGGTAGACCAGAAAGGTCATTAGTCGTCAAGGTTTCATTGGTCGCTTAGTCACAGAAAAAATAAATAAATTAAAAAAAAAAAAAAAAGTGAAACTCTATCAGGAGCTGCAACTTGTCAAAAATAAATCAAAACCTATATGACTGGACCATGTGGGAATTTAATTTGAAAGGACAGACACAGGAAGTGTCCACGCTCAGCAGTCAGACAGGAGTCAGTTTAATCTCCAGGGCTCGCACCTGCGATTATTCCACAGGCTAGTTAATAACATGTCGGGCAGGAAATCCAAAGTGTGGGATCATTTTGAGAAGGTGAAGGACGAACCCAAGGTGATATGTAAACTCATCTTCATTGGTCGACTACAAACATGACGTATCATCTGAAACATGGAAGTAGCTACATGCCCATTAGCCCACAGCGTCATTAACAGGCGGCTCATTCAGTGTGTGACGTGCACTTGTAGATAAAATATAGGCCTATATTAATGAAGGTTCATTAGTACGGTTTTGTATTTCTCTGTAATGTAGCACAGTGTTAACAATGTTACTGATACTATTCTTTCTCACACCTTCAACTCAAACCACCAAAATATATCATTTAATAATTAAATTAATATAGTAAACATGCAGGCGACTAGTCGACTAATGGCCCTAAATGACGACTATTGGTGGACTAGGAAAATTCTTAGACGGGGGAAGCCCTATTAAGATTAATGGTTATTTTTCTTAATTTAAAATACTATTAAGAGGAAGTCTGTCACACAGATTTTTTGACAGGTGCTTACAAACAGTGGTTACAGGCAGAACTTCACTAGTAGCAACTGAAAGGCACTGAACAAGATTTTCCTGTGAAGTGTCTTCTTGTTATTCAGTCAAACCCTGTGCATATTATTCACTGATTAAGACTTATAATACAAGTACCCCCAGACACACAAAGGATCACTGTAGACTGCAGTCGGCCTTTATCAGCAGCAGGCCACTCTGCCCTCTGTTTCACTACAACATGTCTTGTCTGTTTCCTGACTTGATACCATTATTAGACCATCAAATGAGTCTTACCCTGGTCAATGACACAGCTCTCGGTGAAGCCACTAATTAATGACGGGTAGTCTCTCCAGTACAGATCCACGTACTCCTCCAACTGGAGGTCTCTGCAAACAAAGTGAACAGTTGTTATATATTAACTGTACAACAATACCTCCACATGCATGAACACATCACACATCACAAAGTTTCTAATCTTTAATCGCTGGGTTATTCAGTCTGATTTGTAACAGGTCTTTTTATAGTAAATTGCTGCAGGACATTGAATCAAATCTAAAAATGTCTCCACATTCTCATAGAGTCTCCATGGCATTTAACTTGTTTTTGAGCAGTAATTAAACACGCGCTGTGAGTAATTAACAGCTGTGAGTCATGACCATTCAGCTTTACAACAGATAATCAATAGTTTTTAATCCTGGTGCTAAGACCTGACTCCCACACAATGTTCAGCTGTGTGTGAGTGTGTGCATGCACGCGTGTGTGTGTGTGTGTGTGTGTGTGTGTGTTATACACTGGGAAATAAAATGGTAAAATATATGTAAGAACTGTGTATGCCCGTTAAACGATGTTGATGTAAACCCTTTATCTCTTCTGCTTACAGTCTTTTCTATTCGTATTTCTGTCTGCGTTTAAGTCCATAATACACATACACATGTAAATAGGCCTTGTGTAGCTTTCTTTTCCTATTTATTTTATATGTGTGTGTTTCTGTTGATGCAAATAAAGTTGCATTGAACTTATTATAAAAAATATAACCACTACACAACTGCCATAAAAAATTATGACACTGCAGCTATTTCCAATTCTGAGGGGAAAAAAACTGTCAAATTCTGACAGGAAATGCACTTTTGTTACTACCTAAAATTAAAAACCTTACAAATATTACTACTAATTACCAATACCATTAATATCATAATACCTAAATATTTAAATGTGATATTAAAGGTACTGTTATTAAAAAGAAGAAGAAGAAAAAGACGCAAGAGAAGAAAGAGAGATACTTAATATTCAATAATTAATTCAATTTTTCACTCTGTTGCTATATACACACAGGCCTGAAATACACACACATGCACAAACAGGATCTATGCATTAAATGGAGAGATGTCAGGCGAGGGGGCTGCCTTGAACAGGCGCCCCGAGCAGATGGGAGTTTAGTGCCTTGTCAGCAGGCAGGAACCTCTCCAGCCACCAGTCAATGCCTGATCTAGACAGAGACTTGGGCCGGCAATCCTCCGGTTCCCAACCCAGGTCCCTATGGACTGAGCTACTGCAGACCCAAATTTCTGTTTTTTGAGGTTTTTACATCATTCTTTAGCTTCCCAGTAGTGTTCCTAATGTTGTCAAATCCAAACATTTAAATTTTGGTTGCAATCTGTATGTTTTAGTGTCAAAATAATATTTTCCTGAGCCCTGCTAAAAACGTTTTTTCCACGTCACCTGATGTAGATTTCTGCATGATCACGCCACTGCATATAAAAAACACCTTTGTACTGTGCCTCTTTGTGACTGATCCTCCAAAATAGCGACATTGCTGTAACCCCCTGACCAGCTTGGAAGCTAAGCAACAAAGTGATGTGGACGCCATGTTAGTTTGACTTTATCTAAAAGTCACAAAAAAAAACACAAACTAACTGAGAAATTCCAGCAACAGCTTCAGTTCCCCATCAAAAAGGGTTGTCTAACAGCAGTGTAAAGCATTGAAAGTATTACACTGACTATGGTTAAGTGCCTCATACAACCCTGCTTTAAAAAATCCACACTAACCCTTTCAGTTATTATTATTAATAACAACTCACCACACTAACATACGTCACTGCTTTTTGCTAACAGCTGAGTGGGTGTTTCCATTTGAAAACTCCTAAATGACGCAGATGGACCCGCCCTTTAAAAACTGAATCACTCCTGAAAAATGCCTAATAAAACAACTGGGATCATTTCAGCTTAACCAGTTGGCCTTATAAGCAGAAAGAGTGTAAACATTTGCACCATAATTCACAGCAGCCCACATACTAATCAACAAAGGCCAATTACTCTGAAGAGCACTTCACTCTCCCACTCCACCTGTTCTGTTAGCGGTCACTTACCGACCTGTTGAGGTTTATTTCTCAGTACATGTCGCTAAAGAGCCTTGATTACACGCATGCTTTGACTAAAAACAATGAAATGTTTTATCCTCTGGGCCAGAGTTAAATGTATTTGAGAGAAGGTGGGCCAGGTTTTGTTTGATGTGATAAAAGGCTCAAGTTGTTTCTCTGTGTTGTGACCTTTATGTATTAAAGCAACAGTTTCGCACTTACTCAGTTCTGTGTGGGCATTATTTCCCTCCTTATATCACTTTATAAACATAAAATACAGACTCTACTCTGCACAGCCAGCCTGCACCAGCCACATGCTATTAACATCCCTTGTAGCAGATAATAGAGACATAAATACACACACACACACACACACACACACACACACACACAGGCAGTGGTTACCTGGCCAGCTGTTGCAGCAGACAGACCAGTGAGGAGGCTCTTGCTCTCTGCAGCTCGTCCAGCTGCAGCTCCTGATAGAGCAGATGGAGAACGTAGAAAAGAGCAGGGATGTGAGGGAAGAGAGGAGCTGAACTGTCCAACTTCAGAGACGGACTGCAGTGAGGGGACACCTGAGACAGAGGAAGAAGAGGAGGGAAAAGGGAAAAAATTAAAACAGTGAGGGTACAAAGCAAAGAATGACATAGCAAACATAGCAATCCTGGAATTGTTAAAAGACTGAGTTACTTACAGAAGACAAGTCCACAGTTTCTGTGGTGAGAGTATTGTTGGAGCAGACAGGCTGGGAATTCATCTGACGGTGGTAATGAGACCCCAACAAGTAGTCCAAGTCCTAAAGAGAGAAGAGACAGATACAAAAGCCAGTGTAACAATGGGCTCTCTAACCAGTCAATGTTTTGAGTATAGAGCATATCATAGAAATAGAATGAGAGTAGAGTAGACATTCTCATTCGCATCAACACAGAAGGATATTCCAACGAGTGGCCATTTTTATGTGTAGCATTGTCATTGCTAAAAACTGCAACCACTGTAGCAGGCTGACGTCCGTATAAACTTCAATATAAACTGACATGCAGTAAGGTGAGGACTCAGCGACAACCAAACAAGCAGTGGAGTAGGAAGAAGCATAAAGAGGGGTCTTTTGTGCACTATCTCCATTGCTTTGCTGCTTGAGGGGAGTTGAGGACTGCTGGATTTAACTGTGTCATATTTCTATCGGTAAGTCGTCAAACTCCATTCATGAGTATCTCAAGTTATCTTGTATTCCTATGGCGCATATAACCACAAACAAAATAAGTAAATATAAAGCTTTGTGTGCAGCAAAATTATCTCCAGGACACATTGCTGCATTTCTGATGGATAAATATGCAGCTTGTTTTGGAGTAAAATAATAGGAACATTCAGAATTGGTGCATTGTTGTTTCCCGAATGAAAAAACAGACATTGCAATGTATCTTATAAATGTGTGTCAGTGTATTTTATGTCTGTTTTGTGTATTAATGGTGGCTGCAAATCATCACCACATCTGGGCAGGGTCACAGACTGATGGGGTCAACAGCATGCGTCAGTTTAATCAGGCTCATGCAGCTCCTCAGATCAAACACACACACACACTCTCACAACTACACAACACAGCCTAAGCCTCCAGCTGATTGACATTTGACAGTCATGTTTTGCTCTGATGAGAACTCCACACAGATTACTCAACAACCTTCCACCTTTAAATAGGATATTTTAAAGCTACTTTATTTATAATTCTCTCCATTATATGACACGTGTATTTCAGACACACACTTTCCACTGGGTTAACAGGGTTTATTTACAGTGCTGGGCTTTCCCTTTGTCCAAAACCATTCTGATGATCTTTTCTTTTGGCTGTGATTTACCAAACCACATAAAATTCTGAAAGCGAAATGACTCATTTGACTGGCACGTTACATTTGTTTTAGTCTCTCTACAAATACTTAATTTATCTTATTGTTATATTAAATGTTCCAGGTTCTCTTCCTAAATGTGTTGCGGGCATTAATATTTACTCATAACCTAGAAACATACAATAAACTTTTAACTAGCTTAAAAGTGATTTCCAGGATGTTGCCAAAAGCTTTCAGAGAAAACGTACTTTGTCATTGCTATTGGGCCTATTATGCATCTATCAACAGCATCTAGATGTAACAGTTGAGATATTAAAGAACATTTCCTGCTCTAGTTTTAAAATCGAGAAACTTTACCTTTCACAAGTGTTTCTTTGAGTATTTGTTTTCCACACACATGTAATATTCTTGACATTACAGGTCTACAAGTTATCTTAAACTATAAATCAAAGGTGATCACTGGTGCTAATTGTGCCACAAACTTGACCACTGATCACACGATCATCACACACCTCTTCAGAGCCGCCATCAGAGGGACGAGCCTTCTTGGCTGCAATCACCGGAGAGAGAGGCACTTCAAAATGCAGCTGCGGTAAGAGGGAGGAGGACAGAGAGCAAGGTCAATACATGCACATGAGTGCTTCAAGTTCAAATAAGAATAGATTAGAAACACTTCTACAGCTGACTCACGTTTCGTGTCCATGCCAGACGCTCTGTGTTGTAGCCCATCAGTGTCATGAAACACGTGACAAACAGGTTCCACTCTGCGTGTGCGCTGGGACCACCGGGGGCGTTGTAGATGTTATACCACTTGACCAAAACCTGTGTAACAACATGTGGACCGTTTTTTCACAATTTATTAAATCAGCCAACTTAAGTTTCTCCATTAACACAAAACCGCTTTATTCCAGCAAAGGAAAACATTCCTATCAATTTACATGTACAGTATCTCACATAAGTGAGTACACCCCTCCCATTTTTGGAAATATTTTATTATATCTTGTCATGGGACAACACTATAGAAATGACACTTTGATATAACTTAAAGTAGTCAGTGTACAGCTTGTATAGTAGTATAGATTTACCTTCCTCTGAAAATTACTCAAAACACAGCCATCAACATCTAAACAGCTGGCAACATAAGTGAGTACACCCCACAGT
>NC_065524.1:33339380-33394167 GCF_006386435.1 Epinephelus moara
TTATGTTGCCAGCTGTTTAGATGTTGATGGCTGTGTTTTGAGTAATTTTCAGAGGAAGGTAAATCTATACTACTATACAAGCTGTACACTGACTACTTTAAGTTAAATCAAAGTGTCATTTCTATAGTGTTGTCCCATGAAAAGATATAATAAAATATTTCCAAAAATGGGAGGGGTGTACTCACTTATGTGAGATACTGTATGTAATTATAAATTAAACAACAAGAATACAGTTGGCTACCAAAGTAGTGATGTAAGCTTGGGATAATGGTTAATTTTATTGCAGACAGAACATCTGGTTACATTGATCCTCTGAGTGAAGAGTCTCTGCACATGGTTACACATTCCTCAAGTACTGACCAATAAATAATGTCAGGCCAGCATAAGTTTGTCCACAGGCATCTAAAGAATTATCCATGTGGCCTGATGCGGTTTCTTTTTGGAGTCTTTTACCCGAATTAATAAATTCTCCAAACCTTCATGGCAGCTTCCTTGGGCAGGATGAAACGAATCGCCTGAAGGCATTTCCTCACTGAAATAAACCAGAGAAGAAAAGGGACAAACCTTATGAACAACAGTCCAGTCCGTCAGAGAGTTGAATACAAAATACTGCTGTTGGTTTATAAAGCTCTGAATGTTTTAGGGCAAAAAATACATTTCTGATCCTCTGCTACATTATGAACCATCCACACCTCTCAGCTCGTCTGGGACAGGTCTGCTTTCTGTCTCAAGAGTCAAAACTAAACATGGAGAGACAGCGCTCACTTCTTATGCACCAATTATCTGGAACAAACTCCCAAAAAAACTGCAAGTCTGATGTAGCTCTGTTCTTTTAAATCAAGACTGAAGACTTCATTTGCTACTGCCTTTCATTAAATCAAACAATTATTCATTTCTAAAGATTCTTTTTTTTTTGGCTTTTTTTGCCTTTAATGACAGGACAGTTAGTGAAAGGGGGAGACAGAGAGAGGGTGGGGACTGACATGCAGCATGCAGCAAAGGGCCGTGAGCTGGATTCGAACCCGCAGCCGCTGCAGCGAGGCAATGCCTCTGTACATGGGGTGCCGGCACTATCCACTACGCTACCGTCACCCCACATTTTTTCCATTTCTTACACCGCACTTTAACTACTGGCTCTTTAATGTCTGTTTTAATTATATTTAAATGTCCTCTTAAAATGTGTTTCTTTTGCATTTTGTTAAGTGCTTTGAATTGCCTTGCTGGTGAAATGTGCTATATAACTAAACATGCCTTGCCTTACAATGTGGTTTCCAGAGTTTAGAGATTAATTTTTGAGCTGTGATTTATAATCTTAAAATGACAGGAAAACGTGTTTACTTTGTCCTCCAAATCTCCTCAAATCTACACTACAGTATGAGTTATTAAAAAACAGATTCACATACATTCTGAGCTTTGGTCAAAATCACCCATGAACATGATATCATTCTTTTCAGAGTTGAGTTTTAGATTTCTTGGGGTCACATGAGACTTTCTAAGGACCAGTCTAGTCCAGAGGTTAAAGAGACGCTAGACGTTTTTTGCACGGAGGGCGGCATGGTGGTTAAGTGGTTAGCACTGTTGCCTCACAGCAAGAGGGTTCAGATCTGCCAGCCGGCTTGGATCCTTCTGTTTGGAGTTCTCCCTGTGTCAGCATGGGTTTCCTCCAGATACTCCAGCTTCCTCCCACAGTCCAAAGACATGCAGGTTAACTGGTGACTCTAAATTGCCTGTAGGTGTGAATGTGAGTGTGAATGGTTGTCTGTCTCTATGTGTCAGCCCTGTGATAGTCTGGGGACCTGTCCTGGTTGTACCCCACCTCTTGTCCAGTGTCAGCTGGGATAGGCTCCAGCCTCCTCACAACCATGTACCGGGTTAGGTGGTAATGGATAATGAATGAATGGTTGCTGGTTTGAATCCCTGGAAAAACTCAGATAACTGGTTTGAGAAAGAAAGTAATTTCTAGTAAATCCACATGAATGGTGAAAATTTTTGTGTTTCCATTGACAGTCTTGGATGAATAGAACTTTAAAAATCACATTTTCTTCATGAAACAGATTTTTTCTGGGTGTTTTTGGGCCTCCTTTCCTTAACACCAGCAAACAAAAAAAAAGGAAACTAAAAAAAAACCACCATTATAACAGTAATTAGTGTTACTGTGTCTCCTAACAACTCTGACCAATCAGATTCCTAATCAACATCACCAGGCTATCTTAATTGGACATCCAGAGTGGGAAAGGTCAGGGAAGAGGTGGATAAATGCCATTTCATTAGAGGGAGAAAGCCTCGTCTGTAGGATCGATTACTAAATAATGGGGAGCAAAGCATGGCAAAGACACAGAGGTAGACGCACACGAGGCAGATAGAGTCATACACACACCTTAGTCATGCCGAGGCTTTAAAGAAAAAAGGTGAACTTTAACAAAAGCAAGAGGAGATTAAGAAACTTGTCGGTTCATGGTCGGAGCAGAGATCTGAACAGAGCCAGGGAAATTAGTGCTAAACAAAAGAAAGGCTACACTGACAGACCTCAGCTTTAACTGGCTCGAAAATAAGATATATTGTCAGTGTAGTGCATGTTAATTCATCCTTAATTACTTGGTCATCAGCTAGTTTTTGCTAAGGAGACATAAAACAAGACTGAAAATAGCTTTTTGACAAGTGTATGCAGCAACAAGTCCTTTACAAGAACATCAAGACGTCCATTTTACCAGCTGAATGGACTTTTTACAACAGATAAATGCACAAGCAATTTTCTATTCCATGTCAACATGTTAAGTATGATAAAACAACATTTTACAAAGCTGTAGTCTGAGTCAAATTAAGTTTGACTTGTGCTTTACACAACTTGTACAGGATGCTAAATGTTAAAAGAAAGCTGTAATTGAATTTAAATGAGGAGATTTAGATTTTATTTTATGGGAATTGACAAATACATTTAGTTAAAAATTGCTTTAGATTGTATTTTCACATAGTGGTGATAAAATGGTTTGGTTTTTTTTGCAAATCTGTTTATTGTATCTTAAAAATGGTAAATGTCATTGGAATCTATATTTTTATCTATATCAATTAAAACAACTGTTTGAAGAGAAGGTGTGAATTTTATTGCCCAGCGGAACAGACAGTTTGTGTGTTAATTTGCTAATTAACTGAGGTTCCCACACAATACATTTCTCACGTGAATATGTATCAGCTCATGCACACACATTAGCCTTCCACACTAACTCCCCCAGTGGATAATTATTCACGTCTTAAAGGGTTAATTTAAACTTTCCTGCGTAAAACATAAAGCTCCACAGGAAGATAATCAGTGGTCGAATTGAGGGGGGATGAGGGGGGATGTCATCCCCTTTGTTAGAAAATTGACCAAAAAGCATCTCCCTTGTTAACCTTGACCAAAAACCATCCCCCTTGTTAATCTAGAATCTGTCTGTGCAGGCACAGACATAATTTGAGAGAGGGACACAGGGGACATGTCCCCCGCACTTCCCGTATCTGTGCCCTCCGTCCCCCGCACTTTTTTACAGCCGTTACAACTGTTCAATTCGTTTTTAACATGTGGTAACATGTTTTTCCAAGCTGTCTTTAAATGCACCATGTGTAGGCAGCGCCAGGCGGCAGACACACGCTATCATGTTGTTATCAATCGCGCACACAGACGAGAAGTGTGCCGCTGGGCAGTACCTCTGTGTTAACTATGTTCAGCAAACCAGCCAGCAAGAAGCAAAAAACCTTGCACAGTTTCTTCCAAACAAACCGTGTAAGTTGAGTAATGCTGTTGCATGTAGATAATGTTAGCTAAATGATGACTAATTGATAGATGCCAATATATCAAGTTAAGCTAGTTAACAAGAACACTAACGTTATTGTTACTTATGTTAAATCGCTTGCTAGCTAGTTTCATTCTAGGAAAAAACCCACTCCTCCTTAATAAGAACTTGTGCTCACTATTGCTTTGCACATATTTTTTAAATCTTTATTGCCACAATAGAAAGAGCAGGGTCAGGGAGGAGACAGTGGACCAGAGACCAGCAAGGATGATCATGCAGGGTCTTCACAAGAGAGATTATAACTGGCTGAGAGAAAATATCTAGAGCACAAAAGTGACTGTGTATTTATAAATTTTGCTTTGCACATTTATTATCTATATCATTGCAATAGATAGAAGAGGGACAGGGAGAAACCAGGCAGGTATAAGGACAGGGACCTGACAGCAGCACCAATTATAAGCCCAAGGCTTCACAGGTAAGGAGAAATTATAACTGGCTAACAAAATGTCTATAGGATAAGAGTGACTCTAAGATTAATTTTCACAGCTATTTCAGAACTACTCTTATTTATACTCTAAAATGTTTTTTGTCTGTACTGCAATAGCAATACTACTGCATTATTTGTGTTTTTTAAAGGCAGCAGGTATAGGTCATGCCATTTTTCTTTATCTTGATTAATTTTGCACATCTGTGCTGTCATATTTGATTATGTGTGCACACAAAAAAATCAAAGCTACATTGCATCCCCCTTGTCAAAAATTAACAATTTGACCACTGAAGATAATAATAAGTGTATTTTTCTCTCAGAGCTATACATGGAAACTTCCCTGATGCTTAATCATTATCAGTGGGATGCTCAGTGCGTGGGTACCTATGTGTGTGTGTGTGTGTGTGTGTGAGTGTGAGTGTGTGAGCGTCTGCCTTATAGTGCCTTATACGTCACTGTGTAACGACGCTTTTAAACCTAATTTACCGGACCTAACTGCCCTGACTCAGCTGTGCGTGTGTGTGTGTGTGTGTGTGTCTGTTTAAAGTGTACATTTAACAACAGAAAGCATTACTGACCAACAATGGCCACAATATCTTATCTTCTTTAATGTATGTGTGAATAAAGGTCTTTTTTTCTGCATTCATCTTACAGGTGTGTGTGTGTGTGTGTGAGTGTGTGTGTGTGTGTGTGTGTGTGTGTGTGTGTGTGTGTGTGTGCGCGGTGTGGTCTGTGTGTGGTATGTGTGTTGGTTTGTGTGTCTCACCGAGCTCTGAGGTAGCTATCTCTGGGATGGAGATCCTCAGCATCGTGCCACTGCTCAGTTCCTAAACAGAGAGAAATTGTGCACAAATTAAATTTACATACTTTCTAACTCTGTTCCAACAACAGAAAGCAAATTTGGAAACAGCCGACATTTTGACCCGTCATAGAAACAAAAGCACAGGCATTAACTATGGCTCAGTTTAAGTGTCCCAGTAAGCAATGACAGTGACACAGCATGCACAATTACCAGCACCCTGAAACTGAAGCAGCTAAATGGAATTCGACCATCATTAATCTCATTATTTACACCTGTGCTCTTCCTGCTGTGATATGTCAAAATGTCTGCTGAGAAAAAATTGTCTCCCACAGAGCGAGGAAACCCCTCGACAGACTCCAGCCTAATAGAAAAATAAATTGGTGCATGCAATGACTCATTGTCTCCAAGTCCAGACACCAACTCTGGCACTGAATCACACAAGGCTGAAATCTGCTGCTGCTACTCTCTGTATCATATGACACGTTCAAGCGTCACCCCAATTAGTAATGTCTATGGCTGTCACCTTCCTGTTGGGTGGTCGATTGGTTGGTCAATATGCTCTTGTCTGAACAAATTCCCATTGGTCGGTCAATCGCTGGTGTTACCTTAATAAGGTTGTGTGCCCACTAAAGCATTTCTTTTCCCAGCTGAAAACGGCACCTGTTGCTGTTCAGCATTTGTAACTGTCCTCTCTGACTGCTGGTCTTTGTGGCATTTGTCCCACCTATTCTCCACTGTGATTGAAGAGCTGGTGATGGTGACGAGCACAGCATTTTACCCAAAATTAAACATTCTTCAACCTCATTTTTAATTGGAGAACGGACAAATAATCACAGAGTACATTCAGTGTCATATTTATCACAATGGATTTATTTTTACTAAGTCTCCAAAAGACCGCAGTTCAAGGTTGGATTATTAAGCCTCTGAAAAGAATACATCACCCTGGAGCCCCTTGGAGCGGCAGGATGGCTGACATTAGCTTCTGGGCTAAAAATAATAAGCCTCTCTCACATGCAGCACTAAGGAGATATTTAATGTAAGTAATAATATGTTGTATGTGACATCGTTAATCACAAAGTTAACTTCTTTAGTGTCCAGTATGTCAGATTTTTCTCATTTCTCAGAGACCAACTCGTGCATGAAGCTCAGGTGGAAAAGTGTTACAGCGTGCTGATTATTTTCAGAGATTATTACACTGAAGATCACATTTTTCATTCCAGGCATTCCACATGCAACAACACAGAGTTTACTTGCCCTGAGACAGGAAAAAAAAACACTTTGGTGGACAAAAAGTTAAGTTCATCTGTAGATAACGCATGCAGATTTTTCCCTCATCAACTGATCAACTGGTTGAAGAGTGGGTAGAAATTCAGTCAACCAAGATTTTCTGTGCTTTTCAGTTCAACATGGACACATTCAAGGGAAGACTGACCGAGCAGTGCCACCTACACACATATCTCTATGACTCTACCGAGAGACAAAAGGGACGGTCAAATGTCCTTAATTTCTTGATAAGAAATAGCCCACCACACTGAGGGAGGAAGAGGCTTTTTGCCAGAGGGTGTGGATGAGCATGAGAGGTGGCTGTAAAAGCTAAAAAACGGGCTCATGAGAAGAGCGGCAAAACAGAGGGTAACAATGTTATTTCAATTATTTTCGACAGTTGTGTTACAGTGTAGAGAGGGAAAACAGATCACAACATGTTGCTGCTTTTATGTCACATTCTCTCCAGCGGGGTTGGTCCTGTTCTCCTCATTACTGATTAGAAACCCTGATAAATAAATAAAAAAAGAAAGAAATAAACTGTCCACCTGACAACATACAGACAGCAACTTCAGCGAGCTGCATTAGCAAACAATTAGTCCTCAGACTGACACATTAGGAGGTCAAAAGGAAAATCAATGAACAGAGGCAATATTTCAAAGAGCAGCAGCCTGTCAGCAGACACTGTTTTACACTCCTGCACAGGGTGTTGATGTGCATGAGGGAAAGAAACTGTATTTTCTTGTGCGTATTTTGTAGAGTCCCGGGGCTGAGGAGACCGTCTATACCAACCTGACAGTCACAGGACTGACCCAAAAGGAAGAAACAAACACACAAATACTGACTGCTTTGTGGACCCATTCACAAATATTAACAGGCTTGAATCACGCTCATACAGACAGACACACACACACACACAAGCACACCTGACTGGACACAACCCCTTTGGGGAAATTCTCACAGTTGTTTTCTTGTTTTCTGTGAATGATCATAACAGCAGCTGTAGCCTCATCCACTTTTTGTGTGTATAATTTCTGCAGTGTGAACCAGAACACCAGCTTCAAAAGGTCAGACTACATCTCTTCATTTCTACGGGAGAATATATGTTATGAATCAATTCAACCTCACCACTTCTAGACTTCACGAACAGTGACTGTTTAAACTGCTGCAAATAAAAGAATTAAACATGATTCTGGAGTGGCGAGCAATATGTTTTGCCACAAAGATATACAGAATATTATTTTGGTGGATGTTTCTAGAAAGGTTTTCTTGTTCTTTTAGTTGAGTCGTACAGAAATTGTAAGAAACCACTAATTTCAGCATATCCAGGAGTCTATTTGTCTACGTGTACATGTACTCTAGGTAGGGTTCATTTTGATGAAATCCGTTAAACCAAATTCTTTTGCTAGGAAAAAGCTTTAAAAAATAAAGACATTTTTAAATAACTTTGTTAAACACTATTATGGTATGCAACATGTGAATGAATCAGACACACACAGTAACCTACCAGAGTGACCCGGTTGCAGACAGGGTCCCGCAAGGCTTGGATGTAAGGCGTGGCGTGTTGGAAAGTGTAATCTTCCAAAAATGAACCTTCATGGTGTTTAATGTTCGGACTCCTCGGCTCTGACAGTGGCGAGGGCATAATGGCCTGGAGGAGAGGGAAAGTGAGTAGCCGAGATGAGGTGACAGAATGTAACTCCTAAAATCTGTCGTAAATAAACAAGACACAGGTAAAGTTTGAGAGGGGAAATGTTTTTGGGAGATAATTTTGTGATTACTTGAAGCAGCAAAATGGAATAATTATAAAACAGGAAATCAAATCAAGCCTCCATGTTGACTGTGAAAGATTGTCTGGCTGTGTGGAAATTGTTCCTCAGATGGTACAAGATTGAATGGCAGTTATGTAAAGTAACACTGGCACAATCTGCATTATTGCAAAAAAACAAAACCCAAATTCAAATTATTGAAATATGTTTACAGCACAGTACCTCATCCAGTCTTTGGAGGTGCTTATTGCCAGCATTGGCCGGCGTGCTAACAATCTCTGCTGGCGTGCTGAGGTGCGAGAGGTGGTTGGTGAGGTTGAAGGTTGGTGACAGGAGGCCGGGGACAAACACCTTACTGACCTAGAGGAACAGCAAGACTGAATGTCACATCTTTATCACACAGGTATTCACTTCAATATGCAGAAATTACAGTTAATTGTCATCTACAGTGAGTAAAGACAGCGCCGTATCAAACTCGTCCTTACCCTGGTGATTCCTGTGTAGAGAACCAGACTGCCACAGGCCTCCAGAACCAGCATGGCATCAATATTCTGAGGACCAAAGTTTTGTCACAAACACGTTAAGACACTAGTGCTGCAACTCACAGTTATTTTCATTATCAATTAATCTTCCTCATATTCCAAATTAATCAATATTTCCCAAAGTTTACATAATTAAATTGCTTGTTTTGTCTCAACACCAGTAAAAACTCAAAGACATTCAGGTTTACTATCCAAGAAAACCAGCAAATATTCACAGATACAACTAGTTTATTTTAGCAAAAATGCTTAATCAATTATCAAAATTGTTGACGATTAATTTTCTGTAAATCACCCAAATGTTTGTTTTCTGTGAGTCAGGCTTGTTAACATCACTCATTAGAAGAAAAGGTGAGCAAGTCAACAAATAATACTGTATTATAATTCACCCTGGATTTTTTTTACACCAAGGATTTCCCTCAGTATTGAAGATTGTAATGTTTTTAATGCTGCTGTTCTTTTTTTAAGTTTGACTAGAATTAGAGTACCTTATAATAAGCATGATTTGCATTCAGTTCAATATTGGTAATTAGTCTTGAGGTGTTTGACTCACAGATGTGATTAACTCTCAAGGTTAATTGTGGAGTAAACCGCTGTGTTGCTTTAGACACAGATAAGACTTTGTTTTCATGTTTTTTTTCCCAGCTTATGATCAATGCTTTGTGTGCCAGACAATATTACCTCAGACATAATTATTACAAATCAAATAAAACAATAACTAAAATATAAATCCTAATCAAATACAAATCATTTTCAAACAAACAAAAACTGCAACTTAAAAGCTGTCTGCTAGTAAGAAAATGGGAACTAAAATCCAAAATCTAAAACTTAAAACAATAATTACAAAAATATAACTATACAGTACAGCTCACAGATGAAACCTTCATTGATCTATCAATCAGGTGCCGTCCTTAACACTGGATGTACTGTTGTCTTCTCTAATGATGGTATCCAATAAAGTCTTCAGAGGCAGAGACTTAGCTGAGCTAAACATTCACACACTGGTTTCTAAAGCTAATGGGAGCAAGTAAAGACCTAAATATATCCTAAACATCCGGATGCATTAAAGAGGATACAGTAAGACCTCCTACGCCATGTTCACAACTTCACACTTCCCACGCAACAATTTGATGTTCAATAAATATGCTGATGCTACAGTGGACCGGCAATGAAATCCATACAGATATCAAAAATACAGACACAAAGCGAAAGCAGAGGAGTCTGTCTGTAAATGTTCAGAGCTGCAACCTAGATTGTTTTAGAAATCCAGCCCTACATATAGAATATTTTTAGTATAATTCATCACAGCTTGCAGTGGTGGCATATACCATACTACAGTTATTTGCAAGTATTTTAGGGTGCTTTCCCACCTGCCCTGTTTGGTTCAGTTCAATTGAACTCAAGTTTGTTTGCCCCCTGAGTGCGGTTCATTTGGGCAGGTGTGAACACAGCAATCACACTCAGGTGTGCACCAAAACAACCATACTGAGACCTTCTTGAAAAGGTGGTCTCAGTCCGGTTACAAACGAACTCTGGTGCGGTTCGTTTGGGTGAGAACGTGTTCCGACCTGGATGTGAAGCAACTGCAGTCACATGACACATTGTTTGGGTTAAACATGAGCATGTTACAGTCCTGGAGGATTATTAATGTGCACCTCCTCCTGTACTGCCTTAATATGCACATTCAGCACATCCAATGCATCAAAACATTGTTTTCTAGTTGGAGCCGCGCCTCGTTTTCAAACTGTATGGTTTGACTCAAATGAATGATGTAGTTGTCCCTCCATTGTGACATTAGAAAGTGTCACATTTATCTTGCAGTTGTACTCGTTTTGTTTACTTCCTGCGTTTTTCCCACACGGAAATTCTGACCAATCAAGAGCAGCTTTCTCACACAAGGCATTTGATCTGGTCCTCTTGTAAATGCTGCCGTGAGAACACGAACCAACTCTAGGCAATTATACAACTTTGTGACAAAATGAGTCCCTGATTCAGACCAAAGCAAGACAACTCTAGCTCTGAAAGCACCCTTAGTCTATTATTAGCCTCAAATGAATGCAACATTCACACCTAAATTTGTTGGCTTTATTTAACTTAGTAGATTGTGTGGGTACTGAAATGTATCCTTCGCCTTCTCTCTGTAAATGTTATTAAGCCTAAATATTGTGATCTACCTGCAGAGGCTCTGCATCTTTGGCAGGGATGGTGGTGACAGAGGCGAAGATGAGCTGAGATGAATCGTTAGTCTCAATAAACTTTACACATCTGTGGAAACAATGACAAACATGTTAACTTGAAAATAGAAACAGTGTAGGTTAAGAGATGAAAAGGAAGAAATACTATGTGTATGCAAGTGGAGTCTGGATCAAATATTGCGGTGTAGGCTACACTGTGTGCATTTGTTGACCTGAGCTGTTGGTGAGACTCCACCAGGAAACAGAGGTAGCGGTTCTCACACAGGTCAGAGGTCAGGAACACTTTAGATGCCTGGCTGCTCATCTCCCTGCAAACACAAAAATGGGAAGACTCATGTGAAGCCACAGCAGTTATGACAGTTAGTTTACCTACAAAAGGTCAAGAACTTTGTAGTCAGTTGGATGCTACTAGATATGATGCTCTGTTTGAGATGCCGTCAGTGACAAGCTGATCCTGATACCTACACACCTTAATATACCTATGCATACCGAAAAGTTCAGGTGCTATAAAGAACTAGAAAGCTAAGCAGCCGCATTACTGAACTCACCAGAATAAAGGCCATCACTTAGAGGACAAACTTGAAATCACATTAAAATAAAACTATCAATAATTCATTCTCAATAATTGCCTGTCATCGATGTAAAATTATCGTGAGCCTGCGCAGACTCTGCATCTGTTTTCAGTAGAGTTCAGTCCTGATAATTACCTGTGACAGCCCGCTGTGACCGTCTCACTCCACAGCTGCTCCATGCAGAGGTCGGGTACGATGGGCTCCATCTCCGGCACCAGCATCGTCTCATTCACCGTGCTGTTGGGAGAGGGCAGCAAGCCGTGGTGCCCCCTGGGGGATGGGGTGTGGAAAGACGTGTTGAAACGACCCACACCTGAAAGGGACGGAGCCGCCATGCCTGGAGAGTGGGCGCGGCTGGGATAGAAGGATGGAGGAAGAGAGAAGGGAGATAGCATAAAGTAGAGTTTACGACCACTGGTGATGCAGAGGAGCGAAGTTTCAATGAGCAGATATTCTTTTCTGAATTCTTTGTTCTACCAGGAACATACGCACAAGGACAGGGTATACAGGACAGGTATATCTCTGCCAAATGCAAAAATATATGTGAAGTAAATGTGTGAAAATCATGACTCTGCATCCTCTTAAAATTTGTCTTATGAATTAGGCATCCATGCTGACATTTTTTCTTTATCAGCTGTACTAATTAGGCATATTTAGCTTTTGCATTAAATTTTCTTAGGATATTCTTTAATCAGGTCGGAAAGATTTGTTAGGAGCTAAATCTTTATCCATCCTGTCCCTTAGTGTCACATACTATATGTGTTTTCTGAGTTGTTCCTTTAAAAAAAATAACATCATGTGCATGTTCCATTTGAAGTCAGACTCACCTGAGGGCAGCCATGTTGGATATACTCGGGGAATGAACACGGGAGTGTAATCCTGGTGAAGACGTCATGGTCCTGCCCTGGTGACTGTGCAGAGCACTGTAGTGGAGAGGAGAACTGGTGCCAACAGCATAGCTACACAGGAGCAGAAGACCAAGGAAAGGATCAGACATCAGCACAGGACCAGAGATGATTTGAAAAGTTATCAGTGGAAATATGATTTTATGAAAAATAACAATGATGCACACAAACAGTTGATCAATTGTCGATTTCCTGTCTGACAGCAAATCTTTATGTTTATTCTCTGTGTATGCATCTTCATTATTTTATCCTGCTCTTGATGACATGTAAACTGATGTGGATTTAATAGGTTACATTTAATTGGACTACTGTCCTTGTCCTAGTATGCAAGCACAGGTGAGGAATTGATTCATTGACCAAAGTATGTCTGACTCCACTACAATAGATTGCGATATGCCCCCTTTCAGCTTGTTAGAATTGGACTCTTTTCTGGTTGACCTATTCCGTCACAGACCAAACAATCGATGAACAAGTTAGCTACAGTTAGCTTGCAGCAAACTGGTACCATAGTGGACAATTTTGGAGCTCTGTACATTTTGTCCTTCTAAAAAATGCTTGGCTCTGGATGTAGATTTCACCATGCTGTTACCAGCTTCTTCTTCTTCTTCTGTTACACATTTAATGCTTTTGACTTTTGGGTCAAAGCTCAGGGCAGAAACTGAAGCATGTACCGAGCGCCTCGGCCAGTTTGTATCTGATTGACTGTATACATGCAGGAGTAATGTGACTCCTAATCACATTATCTGGGTGTGTTAGTCCAACTTTAGAGATTCAATTTCGTATGATTCCAGTTGGACTAACATGTTAACGTGTATTTCAAAAGTCTGGTTTTAGTCGGACTAACACAATAAATCAATTTTCTTTTATGTCATGTAAACATACTGAATTACGGGGCGTCGGTAGCGTAGTGGATAGTGCCGGCGCCCCATGTATAGAGGTGATGCCTCGCTGCAGCGGCCGCGAGTTCGACTCCGGCTTGCAACCCTTTGCTGCATGTCGTCCCCCCACTCTCTCTGTCTCCCCATTTCACACTGTCCTGTATGATAAAGGCAAAAAGCCCCCCAAAAAAAAATCTTTAACATACTGAATTACTTCACTTTTACCTTGTTCCAGTTACAGGACCAAGGCCGGTTATCCCACTGCCACCAGGGGAGTCCAGGCGGGAGATGTTACGGAGGTGTGAGGTCAGAAATCCCGATGCCATCATACCCAACGGAGTGCCAACTGGATCTGCTGTACACCGCAGGACAGAAGAACGCTCCTGATGGAAATAAGAGGCTCAAGGTTAGGGACAGGTAGAGTATCTGTGTTTGTGTGTGTCTGTGTGGTCACTCACATCCTGTGTGACTTTACGCAAGGCCCAGACAGAGTGTATTCCCTGTACAGTGTCATAGAAGACCACTACAGAAGGCTGACAGCAGCTGAATACTATCTTCATGGTGGCATCAGATGCATACTGGACTCGGGAGCCTTCGAACTGACCTGAAAACACACACAGAATCAGCTCAAAGTACGGTGATGATTCATGAGGAAAGACCGAGAAAGTGCGAGAGAGAAAGGGGGATGGTGTGTGATTGTGTGTGTGTCGTACCTGCAGGTTTACACACCACTGGTGCGATCTCGTCTAGAGGATGCAGCATGCTGAACACTGTGGGCAGAGGTTCCCTGTGGAGACAAAGAGCTCAGTACCTCAGTTACCTGCCAAATGATGATGGTTAGTGTGGAAGTGTGTGTGTACATGACTGTGTGACTAGAAGGCTTTCCTTAATGTAGACACATTTGTTCAGGTATTGAGCTTAGATGTGTCTGACTGCATCTCTTCACATTGGGGTTTGAATCTGTTTGTGTGTCATGCTGTTGTTCTTTACTTGTGTGTGCACGTGTGTGGTGTCAGCATGTACCCAGGGGGGCCAAGTTGCGCGTCAGTCGCTGTGTTTTTTCGTTCTAACAAAAGTCCAAACTTTGTCGCCCAGCCATTTGAGACCTGGAGGAGACAAGAGGGGAGAGACAGGGGAGACATTTTTAACATAGTCATGTTGTTGTGTAATAATGACAACAATTAATGTTTTAATTTTATTTAATTAAGTACAGAAATGTATGGTAATGTAAAGGTATAAGTAGTTAAATGAAAATGCCACAGCTATTTAAGACGTCACTTTGGGCTCAGGGACACTGTGATGGACAATTGTTCACCATCTTCTGACATTTTATAGATGTAATGATTTAGTCAATTAACTGAAGGAAGAGTCTAAAGATTATTTGATCACGAAAATAATTGTTATTTCGGGGCTGTTTGTAATATTTCATAATATGAAACTTTTGATTGAGCCAAATAAAGAAGTGCTCTTCTTTGCCACTTCCAAAGAGAGTGAAGGGTCAACCAGAGAGCAGCAGACTGAGGGTCGTAGTATCAAGGACACCCCAGCTGTGGGGATGCTTCATGTCACAAAAGCGCTCATTAGAGTGAGTTAATCTATATTCATGTTCAGTAATTAAGATTTGTAACATCAGAAATGTGGACTTTCACACAGAAGAGCTTCACTCATTTTGACAAAAAGAAATAAAAAGATGGATACATTAAATTAGAATAAAATGTTTGAGGCAACGAAGTCCTCACAAATTCAAATGTAAGACTGTTGAATGACTTTAAAGGCCTGATATTTATAAAATTTAATTTAAAACTTTTCTTGCTCTCCTCACAACACCAACATCGTCGTCAGTTTGTGTCTTTAATCATTTAATGACGATGAATGTCCACCAGTAAATTCCAACACTTATCACCACCTTCACAGGCCTCAAGCACACTCTGAGCAGCCCAAAAACACTGTTGCTGCAACTTACTGGTAAAAACACATCCCTGAATCAAATTACCTCTTGTTGCTGTGCAACAAACTAATGAGACCAAAAATACACACACACACACACAACCCTCAAATACACATGAGCAAACTCACATACACACAAACACATTTGCACTATCAAAAAAAATATCTGCATGAGGAAAAACACACTCTTATTCTAGTTCAGTAAGTGCACAAAAACAAGCAGGGGCGTCTTACACACACACTGGCATCTGATATTGATGGGGTTCATTCCCATTGTCAGTGATCCAAAGTTTCCATTATTATTGGTTAGCCAGGCAATAGCTCAGCCCCAGGGACTTTTTACTCAGTGGGAAATGAAGGCAGTGAGCATGACTGTTGTATGGTATGACTGATTTTGAAATATTATTTTCCAAAATGGATAATCAAGCGTCTTTAGAATTCAGTCCTTCGTATATAGTAAATACTTACAGGCTGGAGCATGAAAACTCTGGACAGAATTGCTCCAAATGTTCGCCCAAATATGTTTACAGATATCAAAGTTTGAGGGCTTTGAATATCCAGAAACCTTGTAACATTAAGTGCACACATCCCCATCTGTCTGCCAGCCTGGATGGTCCATGGTGAGTTACACCAAAGGAAACCAAATTTACAAGAGAGGGAAAAGATCAAAGGTTGATCAGACCAGCTAGCTAAAATGTTTGACTCCCTCTTCTTGTGGGACAAGAGATTTGTCATCAGTGTCTCTCTCCCCCTCACCTGGAAGGGTAGTGGTGAGATGAAATCCTTCCCGGTTACGGTGTGAACGTTGACACAGCTACTCTGGATGATACACACTGTCTGCTCCACTTCCTCTTCTGCAAATCAACATTGAAGATAATGTATCTTTTTTATGTACATCATAATGAAAATTGATGGATAACTTAAAACAAGAATTGCTTCTCAAAAACAAAGAGTTTTTAATGATTCAGTACCATCTTTCTTGTCCTGGGGAACAGCAAAGTTGCACCATAAGGCCTGCGGAAAGAATATAAGATAGTGTCAACTCCTAGAAATACTTGCTTTGAAAGACATAAATGATAAATCCTGACCATCACTGTGCATTGAAATAAGTCTTATGTTTTGGTGCATCCATACAAAAAGCCCATCCTGACACAAGACACTTCTTTCATTCACAAACTTGCACTTCTAATTTTTGTTGTTTAAAGGGCTTCTCACAAAAAAATGAATGAAGTGTAACTGACAAGTGGTATCACAATAGCTTACAGTCTAAAAACAGCTTTCAGTAACTGACCTGCTGCACTGGGGTGTCAACGGTGAAGGCTTTATATACATTGGAGGCTTGGGTCCGACTGCCCTGGCTCCAGACAACAACAGTTCCTGCTGTGTAGAGCTCCTCTTCAAACTCCACATCCTCCTCCCTGACTCCCATGCAGCCCTTCCTGAGCTGCCAGTATTCCTGCCAATCAAAACACATCAATTATGAAAGCAACACCACAAAGATGTTCAGTTGTTTTTATCTTCTTTAATGTTTTACAAATGGAAGTGCTTGTGTAGGGGGAATGTAAGTACCCTAATGTAAAAGTCATGTAATGTCATATAATCTCACCCTCTCTCTCTCCTGCAGACTGACTTCCTGCAGCGACCCCACCAGGCCGGCGGCGCCATCTGACGACCAGAGCTCGGAGGCAGGCTGGAGCTCTCGGAGCTGCAGGTTGAAGGCGTTTGGATGGTTCCTGCAGTGCTCGCGGCCAAACGGGACAAACGACTGCAATTCCCCTGCTGCGATCATCGTGGCTGTCTCTTCATACACGACTTCCGACATGAGTTCCAGATATCAGCATTATTTCTGGGGAAAACAGAGGATAAAGATGACAGAAAAATGTAAACAATTAAGCAATACTTTTTTTTTGCATTTATTGGCCACAGCAAACTCTGATGGGTTCAACATACTCTGCCAGACTCTTGCATTGTTGTGCATGTAGATAAGAACATTGAGAAAGTAGCACGAAAGCTGAGTAAAAAGAGGGGGACTTTCTATAATGCCATTAAAGACATCTAAAGCCATACCTACAGTTTACAAAGCACTGAAAAAATATTGCATAAATGAAGTACTTTAATTACATGGTAATGAACTGTGGGGTCCAGACACAATTCTGAAAAGGGGATTAACACCAAATTGGAACCACAAGAACCTATTTTTCACCCAAATAATGCTTAAATTATTAATTTATATTGGTGACACAGCCATACTCGCCCTCCTTACAGATAGGGACTCAGTCACAGCCTACCCCCTTAACCCAGTGACGTATAGACAGTCACCTCCTCCACCTCAACACCTTTGACACCCGGCACCACAATACACCCACCGCCCCTCATTGCCCCACCACCATCCATGGCCAACCAATGGAGATGGTGGAGAGCTTCAGTTACCTCGGCATCTTCCTGGATAATAACCTAAGCTCTGATCACCACATCACAGACATTCATAAAAGCTGCCAACAAAGACTCTGCCAGCCGCAAACTAAGGGCTCTTTCAGTCAAACCCCACCTCCTGCTCCTTCTGTAGCATCATTGAACACATCCTCCTGTACAGTGCCACCATGCTCACCCTCACCGACAGAAACCATAGCACACAACCCCTTCCACCCCCTTAACCCATGCTTCTTCCTCCTCCTCTCTGACTACAGATACAGTCAACCACAATCCAGCTTTGGGAGGAGTTTTGTGCCCACAGTCATTATTGTTTTAAATAGCCTTGGCAAACTCTGTGCTGAGTGTATTGCAGTGCTCTTGTCTGTGTACATCTTGTGTATTATCTGTTCTGTTCTGTATCTGAGCTTTTATTTGCACAGACTGTGAATACAAATTTTAATTTGAACTGGACAAACCTACTATGCACAGTCTAAAACATAATGGACAGCAGGGTTTTCACCTGAGTTAGCAAGGTAGCTTGTGTAAGTAAAACTGAAACTTCAAAGAAGCCCAACTTAAATGTCAGAGACGATCATTTATTCGTAGCTGTCATAAAAATAGCTATGAATTTGGAAGATAAAAAGCCACGAGTTATGCCACTGTTAAGACAGTAGTTGTCAAATTATAGTACTGTTTTTACAAGTTGAACTTAAGGTGGTTAAGGTGGTCCACGGTATAATAACTAACGCACTTTAACATTTCTGTACTGATTAACGAGCAGATTAAACATGCAGCTGTCAATGTTGTCTACGTAACGTCAATTAGTTGAATTATTTAAATATCACTAAATTAACGAGGATGACACGGCACTTTCTGTTAGCTAACGTTATCTGTAACGTTATCCGTCACAACTTTTCATTATATTGTCAAAAAAACCACAGTACAATAACTCATACAGTTCCCTGAATAGCAGTTATCACTATTATTTCTACTGTGGGCTCTGACAGACGGTATGCTAGCAGCTAGCTGGACATTTCCAACTTAAAAAATGTTTCCCCAAAACAAAACTCATTACTTGACAGCCATTATGTTTCTGTAAGTAATATAAATAAACATGTTGACACTGACAGTTAGCTGTGAGTGAGCGGCTAGCTATTAGCACGCTAACGCTAAACACCCGTAGAGTACCGTTGCTTTCGCTAGCTCTATTAGCATGCTAGCTAATGTTAGCTTCAGCTAGCTTTGAGTTAGCAGGGAGACATTTAGCCGCTAACCTGCTAGTACGGAATAGTCTGGCTCTTGTCGCGGAGTCCCTGTCTTTCCTTTGTATGAGTCTTGCTTGGGCACAACGTCGTCACCGGTGCAAACATAAAAACAACTCGGAGCAGGTGCCAAACCGTGGATTTGGCTACCGCAGGTTTTCAAATGAGCGCGGACATCTTTGCTGTCCCGACATCCTCTTCCTCCACGAGTCAGCCAATCAGCAGTGAGAAGGAGGGAAGGGCGAAGCTGATTGGTTGTATTCATCAGAGCTGCAGCATCCAGAAATCATTTTCCTCCCTCATCCTCTTCTTCTAGGTTGATTTTGTATAAACAACTTTTTCACACTTACTTAAGGAACTGCTTGTAAAACAGCTAAATTCAATCATATTAAGGTTGATGTTATAAATTATATTGATAGTATTAAAAGCCTATGAACCTATCAAATGATGTAACCCCATGGTTTGGCAAAGAAGCTTCGGGGGCGACTGAAAATGGAGGAAGATGCTGCTGAAGTTTTAAAGCACAAGCAGGAGAACCTTGGTGAAAAGAAAGGAAGTGGACTCATGGAGTCACAGTGAGAGTGAACAGGAAAGAGTGACATACATGATGGTAATGAAGATTTGGTGTTTGAAAGAGGGAGGAGGATGTGGAGCTTTGTCAGAAAAGCACACTGTGGAGATGGATCGAGAAAAAAAGTGTGAGGTAGAAGTCAAACAATATGGGTTGATAGTCCTGGAGTGCATTTCAAAGAGACAGATGGAAAAGGCATTGAAAAATGAACTTGAATGATGAATATTTCCCGTTGAACAAGAAAGCCCCATTAAAAGGTGTTGTTGATGGAGTCTCTCTACTTTGATTTGGAATACTCATATCCAGTGAGAAAATACATTCCCAAACCACTTCAATGTAAGAAACTGTTGGGAGGGTTGGACATATGTAGCAGTGATACTAACACTTGTGGTAAACGTGGTGACAATCAATGTGAAGGAGACTGTGAGAAAGAACCAGAGTGTGTTGTGCAAAGGTGACTGTGCAGCATGGGAGGCTAGCTGTCCAAGGGTCGTATGAGGAATATTGCTTGTGTAAAGACCAGATGACGTTTTTGGCCTTTGTGGCAACGGTTATTAGCTGTACCACTGGAACAGAAAGAAAATCTGAGAAAATTGAGATGATCATGGATGCAGCAAGAAGATCTCGCAAACAACCACTACACAGAAAATGTATCATATAGAGGGAACTGGATGGGAAGCTCTTATTATTAGTAGTAATATTATCATTTTATGTAGTGAGTGGAGACCTTAGTTTAAATCCAGTGGGTGGCGGTAATGCAACCTTTTAGATGCCATCCTCCTTTAAAAAAACCAAAGACAGAAGAAGACGTCACAAAGAGGTCTCAATGCAAAGACACTACGCAAACAGTGATGTCTACCTGACTTTCAGGCTTGATAACATGGTTAAATGTGGAGGATATTAATGAATGTTGCAGAGAGGATCACTGTCACCCCAATTAGGAATTAATAAGCTGATATTTATACGAGGAAGTGGTGGGTAATTACCAGCGCCTGTTTAAAGTCACACCCAGATTTAGACTCAGACAACAATAATGTAACCATTATACATTATTTCTGATAATGGGTTACATATTTTATTTGACTAATTTCTTAATTTGTTTGCTTTTTGTTTGTAAAATGCTAGTTTTGTCCAAAATACAGTAGGCCATTACTGTAGTAAGTATTAGAAATAATTAGAAAAAAATATCTGCATCAACTTCCTTTAATAACGTTATGTTTATCCTACGCAACAACGTTCTCAAAAATATAATCCAGTCATCTACTGTTCAACAGGAAGGCCTGGTGTAGAATAAAGTTTCATGTTGTCAACAAATGGACAGACTGCATACTGTACTGTATCTGTAACTCCTTCTGCATCTGAGAAATCAAATTCAGCAATAGGTAGTCATGAAAAATTACACCTGAGTGGAAAATGAGGAGTCTGTGCATTACGGGTGCTGATGGGTGTGATGGATGACGCACAGCAACATGGAATGATCTGACTGAGTTAACGCTCCCAGACAATATCACTGGAGCTCCCTGGGTGGTGTGTGTGTGTGTGTGTGTGTGTGTGTGTGTGTGTGTGTGTGTGTGTGATAGAGAAATAAATAAAGAGAAGGTAAGAATGCTTTGTCTATTAAATCTAAAAGAATATGTTAAAAAGAAAAGACAGAAAACAGGTCTGACTCAAATTGATAAAAATAAGTCATCATTGTTTTTATTTTCCTCCAGTAGTGCTCTCATTTGTCTCTCTCTGACTCTGGTTGGTCCCTTGTCTCTACCCTCTATTTTGCGTCTCTGGATTTCCAAATTAATTCGGTAATTGAAGGTGACAGTTTCTGGCTGAAGAGCAGCAGTACAATATCTTGATTTCAGATGAAAATATTTATTTGAAATTAAAATCGATGTTAGAAAAGCTGCCTTTAAAACATGATTTCTGTCAGTTTATGCTGAGGAAGGTGACGTGGCTCATGTAATTGATATTTTATTCACACAGCAGACCCAGTGGCCTAATGGATAAGGCATCAGCCTCCGGAGCTGGGGATTGTGGGTTCAAGTCCCACCTGGGTCAATGGAGATTAATCTTGTTTGGCCCCAAATTGGTAAAACAGGACTAATTCTAAAATGAATGTCTGCACAGTTTAAAATGTTATCTGCACCAACACCATCACACTATCTGAGTATCAGAAAATCTGTGAGAGAAGTAGACAGAGTGCATCTCTCTATAATTACTGGACAAGTTGTTATGTCGGTGGGTAAAATTGGCCTTTTCCATGCTTCCTTTCCACGAAACCAAGGAAATAAACTTTACAGTACTGTAACTCAACCATGATAGACACCTCATTATTTTAATTTAGCTGCGGCAGGTTGGCTGTTTGAGGTGAGGTCATCCTGCCATAACAAGCGCTCAGATTTCATTACTGCAGGGCTGCTGAAGCATCCGTGAGCAATGTGGTGACGCACTGCAGCCAACTGGGGAGGGATGGTGAGAGAGTCGCACTCTGGTGGTGGCGTTCATTCTTGGAGATAAATGGCGTCAATTCTCCAAGTGAACAGCGAAAAAAAGAACCTGCAGAGGTTTGATGCTCACATGGTGACTTTAATTGTTTGCAATATTTCATTCCTTAGATCTGGTTCAGGCACTGAGTGAAAATGCAGTTCATAAAGGCATCAGATACACCGGTACAATCTAATGCAGCTACACCACATCCTACCTTTGTGAAGCCCACAGTCTGCTCCATCAGAGAGGTTTTGGTTTTTGGGTGTTTTCACAAATAGTCCTTTTTAAACAAACTGAACTCAGTCCTCTTTCTGTTCACACTATAGCCTATACATATTGACACTGTTTTGTTTTTACTTTGACGTGACACTGCAGTGCGGTTATAAAGCCCCTCGCTCTCAGATGAACTTAAAAATGGAGGAAAACCTTCTGTGCTGTAGATTGTTGCCGTTTGTATTCTGCATTCCACATCTGGAGACGTGCAGTATCTTCCATGGACCAAACTACTCCTCGCCCTGCGTCTGTTTTTCAAGCGTCCCAGTGCAACAGCATGTGATCTAGAGAGCTAAATACAACGGCAAAGAGCACCAAGGACTTGAAGCGATCCACCTCACGGGCCCCAGTGCAACCATACTGCCTGGACTTTACCTTCTACACCAATCATGTGACTACCTGCTTGATCATGTGATTACTTGCCAGCATGTATAAGAAACACGTTGCAGTCCCGTGCTCCTTGGATGCTCCCATTCACAGAGTTGGGAAGTCGTTTCTCCGACTTAGGCGTGTTCATTAGCTTTAAGTCCTAATGTGGAAACAGCATGGAGGCTACAAAGATGTGTTGCATTTAATTGCTCAGAGAATTTAAACAACGCGTTGATAGAAGTTTGAAGCTTTATATTACAATGTGATTTTGTCCCAGACACGTTGCTGCACCTCCTAAAACTACTGAAGTATTGCTTCACCGACTAATGCAATAAATAGCTATTCTAGGTCACTCTATGTGGACAGCAACTAACGCTTACAACCTTATATCATATTACAAATTACACATGAGCAAAAAATTTACATGCAATAATGTGAATTAATAAAAAAAATTATTAAAGTCAACCAAACATTGACTTTCATCTGCTATGTTTCTGTTGAATAGCGTAAAGAGAACTGGACCCAAAAGCGTGACTCAGACAGCTGTTCAGTTTAAAGTGGATTTATTTTCAATAAACCAAGAAGGGGTGTCTTGGGTTGATCCAGGGCACTCAGGGGAAACTGGGCAGGCAGGCCGAGCGGGGCTGGAAACAGGTTGGCAGGCTGGTGTGGCAGGCAAATGGGTGACCAGTGAGTGTGGATCGCAAGATAGACTGAACGATCAGGTGGAGACAGGACTGCAGAGCCAAGGTATGAGTACTGCTGGGGTTGATTACTGGATGGCTTTCAGGTGAGCAGGAGCTGACTGGCAACACGACTGATGATAGCCACGCCCAGACACACAAAGAGAGACAGACAAGGAACCACGAGAAATAAAGGGGAGGTGGAAAGGCACAGACTATGACAGTTTCTGCATCAACTTGCCAACTCATGCACCAGAATTTTCTCCAACTTTCTGAGTTGTTGTTCCGACTTGAGGGGGTGTTCACTGTATGATCATTCAGCCTTGATGAAGACCTGCAGACACATTTTTAACTGCCACTATGTCTAAATAGCTGTGAGATATTAAAGGCTTTTTAAATAACTACCGTCTTGGGTGCCTCAGATTTTATCGTCACTCCTAAACTAGCTGCTTCCCCATGTGAAGAGCACCCGAGGGACACTTTTTTTCAAGCCTCACTCCATGCATACTATCTCGATACTGTCATTCCAATAGGAAAAGACCACTCAAGACATTTTGACATGTCATAGGAGAAAGGCACAGCTGCAGCTAATGTCATTAATGATGATGCCTCTGTTACATTCAGGTGTGCCGGTGTCCCAGCATGCACAATAGCAGGGCGCAACTGAAATGGAATGCAGCCATTATTATGGTATTACTCGCACCTGTTTGATGAGTCGAAATGTCTGCAGTGAGAAAGGCATGTGTGTGTGTATGCATGACGATTTTGCCAGCGTGGTTTGACGCTATTACACTTTTCCTCCCTAGAAAGAGCTTTCAGGTGACACATCGCACATGACGCTCGAAGAAATGCACCGTATGAAGTGAAAAGTAAAATTTAAATCAGTAGATAGATAGATAGATAGATAGATAGATAGATAGATAGATAGATAGATAGATGGATGGATGGATGGATGGATGGATGGATGGATGGATGGATGGATGGATGGCGGATTACGTTGTTTTCCCGTACAGGGAGAGCAATGTAATCTGATTGGTCCCCATGAGAGCCAGACCCGAGTGCATTGTGGGTATGGTTTTGCTGGTTAATGAGAGCTAATGATGGAAATGTGACTGTGTACGTGTGCGCGTGTACGAGTGTGTGTTGCGCTAATTAAAGTCTCTAGATGGCATTGCTGTACGTAATGTCTGCCGTGGGGCTGAATCCAGGCCAAATGTATTTATGTATTTAGTTAATTTAGAATGCAATGAAGAGCTCTGGTGGTCTAATTGATCTGTACAGGAGGCCGCACACCAAAAACAAGGCCTCCATTAAAGGGACCTCCAGGGAGCTGGGCTCTGGTGAGTGTGTGGAGTGTGTGTCTGTGTGTATGTGTGTGTGTGTGTGTGTGTGAGAGAGAGAGAGAGAGAGAGAGAGAGAGAGAGAGAGAGAGAGAAAATACACGTATCTGCTTCTCTCTGAAAACTATGAGACGATCAACACTAGTCTCATATGAGCAGAGCTTGGGAAGCAGTTAATATAGCTTAGCGTGAAGACCAGGAGCATGTGGAGACACAGCTAGCTTCTCCAAAGCTCAAAAATACACCTCTAAACAAAAATAGATCTTGTTTGTATAATCCACACATAAACAGAAAATGGACAAATGACGATGATGTGTTGGGGCTATTTCTTGATCTGCATTTCTTCCGTGTGTGTACAGCTACAGAGCACGCTGCTAGATACGGTCACTAAGTACAGGTTTTGCTTTTGGTCGCAACTGGTCCCAAACAATATTTGCATGTTGGGCTCATGTGGGTAGTAAATGGGCTGAAAATGGGCCCTTTATAGGATTGTCTGTGGGTTCAACAATGGCCCCATGCTAATTACCCACATGGATAGGTTTACCCAAATGGGCCACGTATGGGTTATACTAGGGCTGGGATCTTATCTGGACCTCACTTGGGTAAAATCAACCATGTAGGCAATTGCCATGGGGCTATTGTAAAACATATGGACAATCCTGTATAGCAGTGGTTCCCAACTGGTGGGTAGTGGTCCAAAAGTGGGTTGGACGCCAAGTGACTCATGAACAAGTTTGTAAAAAAGCAATCTTTATTTTGAAATCCAGTGAATTTCTAACACAGAGGTCTTATTTTGAAGTGCTGTTTCATGCTGTAATGTGAGTGACTAACAGACAGCTACGTGACAGAGACAGGCTCATTAAAAACACAAACACAAGTATGACTTTAAATATATTAACCACTGCCATATAGGACTCATTTTCAGCCCATTTACTACCCACATGGGCCCCACATAGAAATGTTGGCTGGGGTGATGTTGCTCAAGGACAAAAGAATGTTTCAGTGAATTCAGTGCTCGAGAGATTTAATGTTACCCATAGACTGAATGCAAATAATGGTCGCAGTTCCTGTGACATCACCCACTGGTTTGTGGACTCATGTACTTAAGGTTTGAGTTTGGCATTCTGGCTGTTGCCATCTTGGTTTTTTGGAGCCAGAAGTGACCATATCGAGCGAGAGGGTGAAACTGTGCAGAAGCGAGGGGTGGATCTGACTCACAGACCGTAATGATGCCTCGCAGACAGCCTGCTTCACAAGCAGCCCTGCCCTTAATTTTGCAAAACTTCAAGCCTTAATAAAATGTAAACAGGCAAGTCATATAAAAATTCACCCCCGCACAGTTGTCCTGAATGTTGACATTAGCAATAGAGACCAAAACTGTTTTTTGTATCAGGCTGTAAATATCTTTATTTCTGCTGTAATATGGGGGCCAGTGGGGAGCGACTGGCTTCTGGAGCCAACCTCAAGTATCCATTCACATAACTGCAATCTTTGGCATTTACACAAAGGCTTTTTTTGTGTTTAACACCATCATGAGATTAGTCACAGATCCTATGACTTCCTGTGCGGCTCAAAATCATATGCTTGTCTACTTAAATTGGCACTCAGTCGTCAAGACTTTGAGAACCCCTGCCTTATAATCGGCCAAACAGCAGCTGACCAAGCAATCTTACATCAAAGTAGCTGCACATGTACATGTAATTCCGAGTCGCATATTGATAACATCACTGCAAAGCCACCGTCACCAGAACACATGTTGGCATTGTGCGATTATGCAAACCCTGAATATGTCACATTAATATGTTTCATATGTAGTGGATGTGTCAAAACTCCCTGTTGCTTCAAGTCTCAGTTTCATGGTGTGACAGAAGAAGAAGAAGAAGAAGAAGAAGAAGAAGGAGAAGAAGAAATACTTTATTAATACTTTACTTTATATGGCTCATTTCCCAGATTTCATCCGGCTTTGCTGACCCATTGTCTCCATTTTCAGCTCTGAATGCAGCCTGTCTCCTGCCACAGTAAACCAGGTTTAGCCATCAGGGGAGTTTAGCTCTAATTTGTCAGAGTAATCTCCTCCGGTTGTGGACGGCAATCCATCACCAAACCCAAATGGGTCCACGCTGAGCCAAGGAGCAGAAGCATCTTCCCACATGGGAGACGAAAACCTGTTTGACACCGGCACCTATGACGACATTTCAGATGAGTGTAAAGGCCTGTCATTTGTTCTGTGGAGGGATGTCTTGATACCGTCATCTCTGAGCAAACACTGTTAGTGTGGTGGTCACTTCCAGAAAGTTATACAGACATGCAGTGATGCATGTTCGATATTTGTCTCTTGCCTCACACAAACCCTTTTGATTTTCAGTTAACTTTTCCAGAAGTGCTCATGGTTCCCATTGTTCTCACAACATGCATCGGCCATTATACTGTGTGTTGAATATGCACATGTAGTAGAAAGCATTCACACATTTTATATCAGTCTCAGACAGTTGAAACTTTATATTTCTTTACATTTCAACAGCACTGATTATATTTAAGCACAAAAACCACTTGGTTATGTGAGGAAAAGTTTGTCTTGGCGAGAGATACCCAGTGTGGGGGACACAATCCCTTTTTCTCATGAGGTACAGCACGTATATAAATCCTGTTTCTATTTTACTTTTGAATGGAATGCACTTAGAGGATCATGAAGCTTTAATAGTCAAACAAATGCAGTGATGAATCTGCATAAAACAACCACTTTTCATGGCACTATCCCCAGTGGATAAACAGTGATGGGTCACTAACAGTGGCTTTAAAGCTGCTGCAAACGCTGAGATGATTTGTTGGTCTCGAACAGTGGTCTGCAGCCTGGCATGAGTTTCACCTTGGTGCCATGCCATCTAACATCCCCTCCACATCTGAATGACAAAGTCAGCTTATATACCTCATAGCTTTAGAAACACTCATATGATGTAGATGAAACTTGTGTGTAATGTATTTGTGGATTGTAGAAATATACAATGCCAACACTTTATCTGGTGACTGAACTGTATTACTTTTTTTAATCAAAGTGATAATGTTTTTAATCCTTTTGTCTTCACTTTTTTCAATTTTTTTCTCATGAACTGTTGCACATATATAAATCCCATGGTTGTCTGTGATTGAAATACAGATCTTGATCCAAAGTAAAGATTTCTATTTCCAATTTCTGTGAATAAAATGACACATTCGGAGAGCTTTAGAGCTTGAATAGTGGTGTGAACACTATGGGTGCTGTCTAATTGAGGGCATAGTCCAGTGTTGAGCAATGGCTTTGACTATAATGTTCTTTTATGGCTCTGGTAGCAAGACTTAAACTCGTGACTAAAACTGTGTATGCTTTGGTTCCAAAATATACGACCGTTAAAATTTTGCATGCACTTGTGCAAACAGAAAATTTGCCACCAAGCCAACAACAGTAAGATGTTAAACCTCGAGAGATGGAGAACGTGTATTTGGCCTTGCTGGAGAGAAGCTTCTTTAACCAAATAGACATGCAGCAGTTGAGCCAGGTAATAACTTTATTATTTAACATAACTTAAAACTTTCTGCAAAGAAAATGTTTCACTGACTCTATCTAAGTCTGCAAGGAACAGCAGTTGTTAAACTTTTGACCCTCTGATGGCTAACAGCTGCTTACCTGGCCAGTTTTCATACTACGTAATGCAACAGTCCTTCTATGGAACAAACAAATGAAACATTTCCTCCACACCAGAGCCTTATTGTACTGATTAGTCCACTCAATAGCTTTAATTTACTTCGATTTTCCTTCTAATTTAATTTTAATCCCTCAGATCATGTTTTTCTACTCTGTATTCTTATCTCTGCCTTGGTTTGTCTGTGATACAGTCTCCCTTTTACACTCTCTCTGTCATCGTCTGTCTGTATTTTATCTCAGTATCATGTCACATACATACATAAGAGAGGGAGAGAGACCCCAGTGAGTCCTGTCAGGCTGCCAGCAGTAATCTGCCATCAGAGTCGGTTCGCTAATTGGATAATGTGGTGCGGAGGAGGCACTCAGCAGGCCAGGGGATTCCCCTCATCACACTAACCGGTGAGAGAGTCGTGATGCAAAGTGTCTCATTATGAAGACATCCAACAATTGGACCTAAATGTAGATTCCACTGGTGATCTTTACCACATAGTATCTTTTAACAAAGTGCAAACAGCTTTGTCTTAAAAAAAGTACTTGGTGACCTTAAGATAAAGTATTATAAGTAATATTATCAGTCAGGGTTGTGGTGGTACTGTGGAGGTATAAATGATTGCAGCAGTAGTAGAAGCAGTGTAGAGCCTTGTATTATAACAAGAAGTATAAGTAGTACTAGTTAGTAAAAGAGCATTGGTACTACTACGAGTAAAACTGGTACTGTCACTGGTATGAGCAGTGACAGAGTTATGGGTGGTAGTAACATCAGTAATAGTGCTCATAGCTGTAGTCGAGACAACATCACTGGCTGGTAAATCAAACCAGCAGCATCATGGTTGTGATAGTTAACATTAATGTTGTTTTAATAGAGTAATAGTTGGGGTACAAAAAGCATTATGATATCAGTACTGTAATAGGGCTTAGTTGTAGAGGCAGTAGTATTAGAGGTAGCAGCCACTGTAGTTGCAGGAGTAGCCGCAAAGCAACATCTGGAAAGTGGTTTGTAATCTTTTCACCACTTAATCACAATATCAGCAAACCCTTAAAGAATTATCGTTGCACTCCTGTTACACTGACAGATTCATGATGTGCAGTTATTTTGAAAAAAGGATAAAAAGCGACACATCAGAATTAGATATCATCTTTTTTATTCCACACATTTATGTTCCTTGAATCATGGTGTGGCCTTGATGGTGTGGCACAAAGTATTCAGATCCTTTACTTCAGTAAGAGTACCAACACCACATTATGAAAATACTCTACTACCATTAAAAGTATAGAAGTATTAGCAGCTGAATTTACTTAAATTAGCCAAAGTATTCATTGTGCAGTAAAATGTTCCTGTCAGTGTTTTGCCATTTCACTTTAAAATAGCCCGTAGGTGTGAATCTGAGTGAGAGGCAGAATGGTTACCTGTGTCTATGATAGTCTGGCTACCTGTCTAGAGGGATTTTAACTCCTTTATTTACTGCTGGGTAGTTTAATGTACAGCAATGCATCACAAGCTCATCATTTGTTTGCGCTTGGCTGTTGCATGAGAGCCACATATCTCTAAAAAGTCAGCTTCTCTTGGTGTCAAGAAAACAGTCCTGTTTGCAGCTTTGTAATTATTTCCAGTTGATCTAAGAGTGTTTTTAAAGAGTTTATTTGGCTAAAGAAGTAGAAGAATTTTCCAAACACATGAAGGAACACTTCATCCTTCAGTTTATCACAAACATACAACATTAACACATGTGGAGATACATGATTTTCACTGGACAGGAGGGGTGTGAAAAGTTGTAATCTGAAATGTATCTAAAGCTGTCAGACAAATGTAGTGGAGTAAAATGTACTGTGTTTGCCTCTGATATGTCGTGAAGTCGAAGTACTGAGTGTGTAAAATGGAAATCCTCAAGAAAAGTGCATGCTCAGATTTGTACTTGAGTAAATGTGCTTAGTTACATTCCACCACTGCTTGCAGGTGATCTGGTAAAGAAACAATGCAGAGAGAGCAGAAGCAATGACCCCTCATCCAGCCATGATGCTAGTTATAGAAGTATAGGACTTGTTGTCCTCCGTGTCGTCCTGCATACAAAGTGGAAGCGGCCTGTAACTCGTCCATAGGAACGTTTTCTTCCGCACATTCCATCAACATAATAACGCTGATGTTTCCTCCATCAGCTTCCTCTTCCTGCCGGGATCTGTGTCCAATCACTGCTGTCAATTAGACCTGCTCCTTCTCCCATGGACTTCTGCGTAATCTACTTTCTCTCTGGACTGATCACATTAAGGTTCAGATGGTGCCATCAAGGTTAAGGAGGAGGAGGAGGGGGGAGGGGGAGAGGGGAGGTCATCTGTCATGACGTAGTGGTAAATAAAATGTATGATCATCATCAGGTGCGCAATCACAAATGCAAGCAAAAATGAATCAGAAAATGCCAGCTCATGATATATCTCACATTACTTTTGAATTTTCAAATATTATTTCATTGCCGTGAGCATCTCGACTGTACTTTAAAAAACAAAAATCGGTTGTATTTTATTGTGATTTGAGTGAGCTGACCCTTTAAAGCTGATGGAATATAAAATTTATGACTAAATTTTCATTACTTTATAATCACCTGAAAATAAGAATTGTTGTGTCTTTGTTACCTTACAATGAGCCGTTTATATTTACATAGAGCGTGGGTCCTATTCCACAGAGTCCACCATGTTATTTCTTCAGTAGCACAGAGTGGACAAACCAAACATCGACTCCAGACAGGGCCATTCACGTGAGAACTTCAACCACTGTAGTTCTCCTACACGCTTGGCACACAGGAGAAGTTTCAGTTCTGCAACCTCACCGCTAGATGCCACTGAATCCTACACTGGACCTTTAAACCATAACATTGAAATGGACGTTTGCACAGGCACATCATTTACTCTCCGCATTACCTTGAGTTTGTGAGAACAAAAAAAGGTTTTCTTGTATGCCTCCACAGTGAATGGAGAATCCAAAAAAGGTGAACAGTCTTCATGAACTGATGCTAACTGGGTCTGCATTTAGCAACAGCAAAACTATATCAAAACATATGTTCACAAACTCTCACTCAATTCGTGCAGTATAATCCGAGTCTCATTTACCCAGTCGTATGCTCAGTTCTTCCAAAAAAACATTTATTTTCACTAAAACTTTACAATTTGGTCAGTGCAGTCTCAGCTGTGCAGCGTGCATGGGCTCACGTGTGTTTTGTTTAAGCGAAGCTCATAGGCACATATGTTCAGGCATGCTCAGGGTGTAGCTACTTGTAGGCAGAAGTGCATGTTTGCGAAGTACTAAGCATACGACTGGATAAATGAGACTTGGATTATTCTGCACGAGTTGTGTGAGACTTTGTAAACATGTTTTGAAATAGTTTTGCTGTTGTTAAACGTGGTCCCCATTTACTTCAACTAATGAAGATGTTCGCCGATTTTGGATTCTTCGTTCACTGTGGAGGGAGGCATACAAGAAAACCTTATTTTTCCCCCTAATTCAAGGTAACACGCAGAGTAATTGATGTGCTTGTGCAAATGGTCATCTTGCAGGTTAATTATCCCTTTAGCAGTGAGGTTGCAGAACTGAAACTTCTGTGCCAAGTGTGTAGGAGAACTACAGTTCTCACAGGAAGGTGAATAGCCCTATCTAGAGCCAGTGTTTGGTTTGTCCGTTCTGCACTGGTTTTCTTCACGAATTCAAGGTCACACAAAGTGAGAACTGATGTATAATTTTTCTATAGAATAACATAAAATGCCTTCTGAGGTGCAGACTTTCAAAACTCTGGTTACTGTGGGAAAGTGTGAATGTGTAAATGGATCATTTTGATTCTTTGATTGAGAGTGAAACAAAATAAAATGCCGTAAACACTTACATCTTGAATGTGTTGCAATAAAATGGTCTAATAATGCAGAAAATTACAGTTAAGAATTTGAGTAAGGATGAAATATTATCAATCAGTGTGTTCATTAATAGTCACTTGAAACCCAATATAATTAATAAAATGGGAGTAACATTTTATATGGAAATATTACAACAATTGCCTGTTTGCTGACAAGTTTCGTGGCTCCTTTAATTTAATGTAACTGTAGCGCTGATAGCTGTTTGTCTGTTTATCTGTTTAATTTAACACTAGCGTTATCTCTCTGCTCTGTCACCTACAGATGCACTACAGTCTCTCCTCACACTCATTATGGATAGGATGGATGGATGGATGGATGGATGGATGGATGAGGCGCCGGCCGACGTCACGACGGCTAATTCACTGTGCCATTCCAGCAGAGCCGATCAGACTCATCAGGACACTGTGGGTGGATTCAGAGACACTTCAGTCCTGTGTGGTGTTCTTTTGTAAAAGCAAAACCCTGAAATAGAAGAGTGTCAGTAATATCCCCCAAAAATGTGACTGCATTTACCCAAAGTGGTAATCTGCAAGATCCTTGTGTTTTTATTCAGCACTGTCTGTGGTGCTCAGCGCTTCCCTCTGCGGATATAAACACACGGATATAAATGGCTGCAGAAGGATTTTGATGACATTGTTGTGGAATTAAGTATTTGTGTCATGACAGGACAATGCAGGAGGTAAAACAGGAAGTGTTTATAGCTTGGAAATACAACTCATTCAGTCCCATTTTTTTTTTTACAAGAATGTATTTTTATGACAAGAATGAGGGCCACTCAGAGGGGGCTCTACAAGCACATGTTGGCCTCCAGCTATATCATGAAGCTGGAGAAGAAAGTGAGCACCAAACTCATGTTATTTTATCGTTTAATGCCTCAGCACTGGCGATGGCTGTGGCCAAAGGCATTAGGGTTTGTCTGTCTGTCTCTCCCATTCTCATGAAAATGATATCTAAATAATATCTTCAGGGAGCTTCCTCAAATTTGGCACACACATCCACTTGGACTGATTAGACGTTGATGGTCAAAGATCTAAGGTCAAGGTCACTGTGACTTTGTCTGTCTTGTTCCTGTTAACACGATATCTCAAAAACACCTTGAGGGACTTGCTTAAAATTTGGCACAAGAGTCTACTTAGACTCAGAAGCTGGTGGTCAGAGGTCAAAGGTCAAGGGCACTGCAACCTCACAAAACCAGAGGGACTCTATAGCTCGCCCCAGAGCTCCAACTGGCTAAAGAGAGGGTGGGAGCTATCTGCCAATATACTCCTTGCTTTCCTCCTTGTCCTTTCTGTAAAGCGTTGGGTGAAGGGCTTTTGTGGGATGCCACCTATTTTACTTTGTCCCAATCCTACAGAGTTCTTTCTTGGATGTACAGTTAAGTTGACCAAACCAGGCAGGAAGGTGAAAAGTTAAAACACTCTCAACCAAAATCTGCCAGACATCCTTTGTGCAGCTGCAGTTCTCAGACAATGTGCATTAAAGATTCTACATCACAGCAACTTCAAAATTAGAGAAGAAACAGCACTCACAGACTTAGCTGAGGTGCTGTCGCTATTAACTATCAAAATGAATGAAAACATATTGGTGTAGTCGAATCTGTGACATCGCATTTTTGGTTTACTTGATCTTATACTTCACTTTGTTTAACTCAGACCTGTTGTCCTCGTTCATGGAAACTTTTTTTGTCCCATCTTGTGGTCCTGGTGGAGCCGAGAAGATGATCAAACTTGACAATCCAGAGGAAGTAAAATTGTGACAAGGTTTCCATTGGCGAACATGTGGAAGGATAATTTGCACAATGCACTAATCCATGTAAAAACAAGATGGCAGCCATCTCTGCCAAGTCAGTCTGCAGCCGATCCTGACACAAAAATGGACAAGGTCCAAAACCTGATCAGATTTAATGGTTGAAACCTGTTTAGTTATGATTAATAATGTGTGTAGTTTGATATGGCAACATATCTGACCAATTTTAGCAACAGGAACAAGATAAGACGCTGTTAATTCGGAAGGACTCATTTAAGGACACTGGGAATTTGTTATTGTTGACAATGTTTAGTTTTTATACTTATCTGGTCCTACTGATCCCAAATAGCTAGGGGAAATTAAAAATGTACACCAAACAAAAGTCTCAGGAGGATATTCAACTCTACAAATCTAAAAACAACATGATAGGCAAGTATATTCCATGTTTCACTGAATCCACAGACACTGTAGCCACGTTTAGGCCTTCACTCGTTCAGTAAAGCTATATTTGACCAGTCCTGGACTCTGTAAGTGCTCCTCTCAGACTGACTCAAGTCTAACTTCTCAGATGTGTCTCCCTCCCTGTCTTCCTGCAGCCGCTGACCCACACTGTGATGGGAGAAGAGCCCAGGCAAAATGATCAGATGAGTCAACGCCATCAACTCTGGCATATAAGTTAGTTATTCCTACGATTAATGAGAAGCAAAAGAAAAAAAACTTGGCTCTAATTTCACCATCGGCCTGTCTGGATCCGACCGTGAGCAAGAGCGATGACGGAAGCAGCGACCTACTGACGTCTCAGGCCCTGATCGAATCTGATGGCCCCTCGTGCTCCATGAGAAACATCCAGGTGTATAAAACGGGGGCAGAGCTGAAGGCGAACAGAAAGAGAGTCAGGAGCCATCGAATAAACAGAGTGGAGATACAGCAGCGGCTCGAGAGATCAGGACTTTGGACAGCGCAGCGGGCGGAACAAAACGCAGACAACTTACTTTAGAGCACATGTAAGATTTTATATTTGTATAGAAATATATTTTAAAGTTTCTTTGAGATAGTGGGCTCTCGGTGGTCTCCGTGTTTGGTTATCCTGAACTTGTGTGGGGTTTTTTCTTTCTTTTTTTGCGCGCTCTGGTCAGGTTTTGGATTCATCTCTCCAAATGACAGAAAATGTAGTTTTACGTCGAATAAACTGCTCGTTGTAATCTTTGCAGCAGAGGGTCGACACACTAAACAGTGGTTGCAACAGAACTGCAGCATCCCCGCTGCGTAATGAGATGGTTTCTGCTCGCTGTTATCCGCGCTGTGCGTAATTACGCATTGGATTCTACTGAGTTCTTTTTCTTTACCCAGCCAAAAAAATGCCACCAACCGAGAGATTTGACAAAAATCATACTAGCAGTTCATCGTGGCTAAAATACTCGTTTGTATTGTTCCTTTTCAGTTGACAAGAAGTGGCTTGAGTAGTGGAAACTAAAATTTGAACGGATAAATGATCTCTAATAGGTACAAGCTAAAAATGCACAGAGACGGATTTTTACATTTCCACAATCAAATTTACTCTGATTACTTTTTAGGAGGATAGGAAGGCATTTTTGCAGTGAACTCTTGAGGATCAGGACGTTTCTGTGAGTAGAAGCTCAACATATTACATCTGGCTTATGGTCTCTATGGTGGCAAAAAAGTTGGAACGTCTCCGCGATATACCAAGACCTTTTGTCCTCGCCAGTCGTGCGTAATTACGCATTGGATTCCGCTGCTTTCTTTTTGTCTCTCCTCTGACAGAATTCGGCATTAGACTACATGAGTGTTTTATTTAATATCAGTGTCCAAACGGATCATCGTGGCTCAACTATTCATATTTCTTATCTTTTCCTCGAGGAGTCAATCACTTATTTACGACTTGACTCTTAATTTAAGATTAGAGGACTAGGCTACAGGACAGTGTGTGATCTTTTCCGTCGGTTTTTTGGTGGGAAATAGCTTGGTATTCTCGCTGTGTTAAGGTTAGAGGGACAATAACTCATTACCGTTTCCATCCTCAGGTGTAAAGCAATGTTACAAAGGACCGGCCCCCAGCTGCTTTTCCTTATAGCCCTGTGCAGTGTGTTGTACTCCCGGACTTTGAGTCTGCCATACACATCCATGAGGTAAGAAAAACCTGTGTTCTTTCTAACCGAAGCTACTTAGAAGAAAAAAATACCAAGGGCTGTATTATTAGACCTGTGGATGTGTTGTGATGGGGGTTGTCTCCGGACTCAGGTTCATTCATCCAAAGAGCAAACGCGCTGCTCGCTTTATACCATTATTAGTATGATTATAACTAATACACCCTCCGAGCCGGAGCTGGTGCGCGTCAATTCTGTATTTGTTGCAGTCTTATTTGGTGTTTTCAATGCATCAAATGTAACCATATTTTAATGTAACTGTCCCGTGATCCCGTGCAGACCGACGAGACACGCAGACGGTCTGTTCACCAGCGGATACAGCAAACTCCTCGGACAGCTCTCAGCGCGGAGGTACCTGGAATCTCTGATCGGCAAGCGGGTCAAGTAGGTGACCTTCCCATCTTTTTTAATAGTCTCTTTTTATAAAGAGAAAATTCGGGTTTAGTTATCTAGGTCATTTATTTGTGGGGGGGTTTCATACTCAAACTTTGCAAATGGGATTACTTGATAGCGTTTTCTCAGTCATAACAGCCAGGACCAGGAGTGTAGGCTGTACAGACTGCTGACCTATTTTTATTATTATAACCTTGACGCATTGAAAACTAGAGATCAAAAGTTTATTTAAACCTGGTTTCAAATGTATGATGCTGATACAGAAGCCAACATCAGCCCCTTCCTGACGCACAGTTATTTTTTTAAGAAGGAAATATGAGGCTATATGTTCAGTCTATATCAACGTCGTGATGTGTGACTAGATATCATCTTAGAGTTTGGATATTGTGATATCGTAAGTGTTGTCTTTTCCTGGGTTTAGAGGCTACGTGACAGTTAAGTGATGTAATTTTCTGAACTGATCAGACTGTTCTAGCTGATTTTATTTGTCTTTACCCACTTACTCATTATCATCATTAGCCTACTCAAGATTATCAGAAATCTTATAGTGTAAATATTTTGTGATAACACCAACAGTCAACCCATAAAATATCATCACAATATCAGTATGGAGATATTAGGCAAAAATATACTGTGATGTTTGATTCTCTCCGTGTCATGTTAATATGTATCATTATTGTCGCCTCAACACCAAAGCAGCAATGAATTCTTGTAGTGGACAGTTAAAAAGTTGACATAAAAAGTAGAAAATATGTGTAGATAAAATGCAAATGGGTGTAGGAGTCTGAAGTTCCAGCATGTTACCCTGAAACACTTGAGAAATCTCTCGGAGTACAACAAACTGTCCATTTCAGTGTTCTTTAAAAATATCAGGGCTTCTCTGACACAGAAGTTAACTCACAAAAACACAAAAAAAGAAATGTGTGGTTTAGTTATGAAGGGAGAAAATGACTGTGCATTTCCTCTATCCTTTTAGGATTTTGGCATTTAAAACACATAACTTTAAATGTGCTTGAAAGCCATAACGATAAGGTTAGGTTCTTGATGATACGAATGTTAAGAAGTGTATTTTTCTGTCCCAAATTTCATCAATGACTTTCGTAAATCCCTTTAGTTCCAGAATCAAGTGAAATATAGATGAAATTACATTAAAGTGTCATAAATTATTTTGATATTTAATCTCAAAACCCCAAATTGTAATTTCTACATCTGTGGAAACGTTTTGGAAAAAGTGAAAATACATTTTCATTTCATTATTTAATGTAGGGGGGTTAATTTTTGTTACAATGTTGACGGTTTAACACCAGAAGACCTCCTGACATTTGCAATGAAAAGACCCAACCTGCTTGATGATGCATTTTGTAATGACTAAACATTTTAAAGGTTAATTTATGCCATACCGCTTAATTACATGTTTGTTATACAGCCAGGAGGGATTGAGACACACACACACACACGCACACACACACACACACACACACACACACACACACACACACACACAAAGAGAAGAAAGACACCATGAATCACTGCACTGATTTTGCATGGAGACCTGCTGCCCTCTTAACTGCAGTGACGCTCTGACACCTTCATTCTTCTCTTTGTTTGCTTCGTGATGTCTCTCCTGTCCAGTGACGAGCTGATGGAGGAGCCAGTGAAGCGCCACTCAGACGCCATCTTCACAGACAACTACAGCCGCTTCCGCAAACAGATGGCCGTCAAAAAGTACCTGAACTCAGTCTTAACAGGAAAGAGAAGGTAGGCGTCAGCCAGTCCTCCCTACACTCTTTGTTTGATTCTCAGAATGTAACATAAATAACAGGATGACTCACTGAAAGCAGCTCAGCCCATACATTCTTATTTTAGTCTAACCTGAATCTCTTGAGCTCAGTTTGTTATGTTATGGGATGTTATTTTGTACAAACATATGTTTAAAAATCACCGTCTGTAGCCAGATAAGAACGTAAAGTGCTGTTTTTTAAAGGTACAATGTGAAGCCTCAGTCTAGACTTCCCACTGGCAGCCATCTTGGCACTCAGTAGTGTCATGATATTTTGTTAAGCAAAAAAGCAACTCATTATTTAAATCTTTAATCATTTTAATGGAATTCTGTATTGATCATGGGGTTTCTTTTGAGCCCGTTTGCATGGCTGTGGTCGTTAAGAAAAACACTAGTGGAGACTAACCAACAAAGAATGAACAATTTGAATGATAAAATGAGCCTTGTATGCAGCTTTTTAAACCCGGCACTGTAGTCAGTGTGCATGAGTGTGCAGTGCAAGAGTAAAGCAAAATCTGCTGACTTGTATGCAAATATATTGGCTTTATAAAGTTCATTTTATGGTTTAAGAACCAAGCCAGCTCCCGTGAACTAAACACAAAAAAATTATAAATACTGACTTATTCTTCAACATACAAGTCTGCAGCCTTCACAACAGTTTTCGTTTCTTCAGCGTTTGTCTCCCAGGTTTGATTTTCTGATAAAATAGCATGTGAATGAAACACTGTTCAGCAGCAGCATGGATCACCATATGAACACAGCACAGTCATTAGTGTAAAAAGGCAAAAATCTCTGACCCCTCTAATCAGCTGGACCAAGATCAAATATCCACATCTGCTTCTGTGTTTGCATGTTTTCCCTGTGTCAGTGTGGGTTTTCTCCGGGTACTCGGAGTCCAAAAAACAGTCCAAAGACATGCAGGTTAATTGGTGACTCTAAATTGTCCATAGGTGTGAATGTGAGTGTGAATGGTTGTCTGTCTCTATGTGTCAGCCCTGTGATAGTCTGGTGACCTGTCCAGGGTGCACCCCGCTTCTCGCCCAATGTCCGCTGGGACAGGGCTGGATATTTCTTGGTTGTGTGTTAGAATTTACCTTTTCGTGAATGAAATTTTATGGAATAAAACTAATCATATGTTTTGATTTTCCACACACAGCCTAGAAGATCCTGGAACCAGCGACCTGGAGGAGTCCAGGGACGAACCCAACACCTTCCCGGAGAGCTACGATGACATCAATGTAGATCACCTCCTAAACAACTTTAATCTGGTAGGAACTCACACATAAATGTTTGCACTGTGATACATTAGCCCTTGAATTGCATAATGTGTTGACCAAATCTATTAACGAGTAAATACAAGCAAAGAAAGATGATTAAATATATTACTTAAATCAGATTGTCAGTTTTCAGTTCACTAACCCTTGTCTCTGTACTTTTCCTCCTCTCTCCTGTTTTCCTGCAGCCACTTTGAGGAGGGGCCCGTGCTCGAGTGAATACCTCAAGTCATCCTCATGAAACCGCCCATTCCAAAACCAACACAGTATTAATCCAAAGGACATTCGAAAGTCAAATCAGCCAATGATGATGTGTTCTCCAGCGTGGTTATCTATCTACTCACCCACACAGTACATGTTTACACTGTATATATACAGCATATATATATACAATACTATATATACACTCTTCGGGCCGCACTGAGCAACATGTGTGTCCACGTGCAGTTTGAGCAATCAGTGTTTGACTGGCAACAAACAGAAGTACCACATTTGCTTTCTTTCTGAGATCGCTGTTGTTCCATTCACTTTCAATGAAGCCATTTCTCTCCCAATAACTTTTAAAAGAACCAATGTCCCATTAAATTTAAGTGAAATTTGTCCGATTAACTTTCAGTTAGACATTTGAGCCACTGAATGTCAGTAGAACAGCATTCACTTTCAGGACCTTTCCCATTGATTTTCAGTGGTTCTCATGAATTTTCACCCATAAAAAAAGTTCCATTGACTTTCAGTGGAGAACATTTCCAAGTCATCTTCAGTGGAACTCCAGCACCATTGGCTTTCAGAGGAATCACTGCCTTGCAGAAATTAAAGTGGAGCAAATTGTACTATTAACGTCAACTAAATAATGTGTGTATTTACTTTTAATAACAAAATACATGTATATGATGGAATTCAATGGTAATTTTTTTACATTTTGATTCAAGATCATGCCTAACTTTTAAATGGAGCCACTGGCCTATTAAATTTCGGTAGAATTTGTCCCATCAACTTTCATTTAAACATTTCACCTATTGAACGTCAATGGAACGGCATTTACTTTCAATGGAGTAACTTTTCCATTGATGTTCAGTGGATCTGTTGTGACTGTCATTTGTCCAATTACCTTTGAATGGAACATCTGTGTGACTGAATTGAGACTGACTCAAGTCATCAACCAATATTTCCATTAACTTTCAATGGAGAACTTGTACGATTAATCTTCAATGGTACACTGACACCATTCGCTTTTTGTTAAAGATAACTGTTGTTCTATTAACATTCAATGGAAATATTCTTCCTTGGTTTTATTTATTTATTTTGTTTTCAGTGTATGTATTATCCCATTAGCTTCCTGTGAAACATTGTCTAATTGACTTTAATGGAACATCTGTCTCATTGTATTATGATTACATTTTATTAACCAAAAGTTCCATAAACTTTCAATAGAGAACTCTAGCACCATTGGCTTTCAGTGGATTCACTGCTTTGTGAAAGTTATATTAATCCATTAACCTTTAATAGAACAAACGTTGCATAAAAATACAATGAAACATGATTTTGTTTTATTAGGACGATAACTTTCCATAGCTTTATTGTTCTATTACGCATAGGACAATAAATGTGACAAGTTTAAACATCTGTTGTGTTAAAATAAACAGTTGTCTCATTAATCTTTAATGGTGCCGTCATGATCAAAGTGCTGACTGAAATGTTTCAGAGAATCCAAGCGTCATTTGATGATAAAAAGGAGATACAGGATGAAGAGGAAGAGAAACACACTTTGAATGGACACAGATGCATATAATCACTTTATACTATTCAATATGTAGAGCAAAGACATTATAACTGAGCATAGACCTGCCTTTAGTGCATATAGTGATGTACACCACTCAAAAAATAAAAGATATTGTTTTATTTTTCAAAGCTGAGTCTTTTTGTCTGGCTGATTGTTTGACAATTTGGGTTTTTGAAACACTATAGATGTGGAATTTAAGCTGCTGATGGTTGATGTTTTGTGATTTTGACAGTTTTTATTCATGAAAGCTTTCAAAGACTCTTCAGGATTGGGTGTTTTCCCTAAAATTAGATTCTCTTTGGGTGAAAAACAGCATTTAAACTGTTGTGAGACACTAAACCTCTCCACTGAGATTTATTTTTAGGTGTTCAGTAGCCGTTTAAGGAGCCTGCCATTTTCCAATATTATACAAACCCATTGACTGCAATGTATGATCATTTGAATTTTAGTAACTCATACACACATATATGGATACCTACATACAATGCCTATAAAAAGTATTCACCCCCCTCTTGGATGTTTCACGCTTTTATACATGAAATCATTCAATACAATTTGGCTTTTTCTTGGCCATCAGACTAGATGCTATGCTTTTACAAAATAATGTCAGTTAATTAAAAATATGTAATGATTGCATAAACATTCACCCCCTTCAGGTCAGTATTTAGTAGATGCACCTTTGGCTACAATCACAGCACTGAGTCTGTGTGGATATGTCTCAATCACACATCAGCAATTTTTCTCCGTTCTTCCTTGCAAAACAGCTCACGCGCCATCAGGTTCCTCGGGATCGGGCGTGAACAGCTCTTTTTAAGTCCAGCCACAAATTCTCAATTGGACCGAGATCTGGACTTTGACTTGGCCACTCCAAAACATTCACCTTGTTGTCTTTGAACCATTTCCGTGTAGCTTTTGCTGTATGCTGGGGGTCGTTGTCTTGCTGGAAAATAAATCTTCTCCCAAGTCGTAGTTCTCTTGCAGACTGAGTCAGATTAATCTCCAGGATTTGGCGATATTTTTCTGCATCCATGTTCCCCTCTACCTTTACAAGCCTTCCAGGGCATGCTGCTGAAAGGCATCTCCAGAGCATGATGCTGCCACCACCATGCTTCACAGTGGAGATGGTGCGTTTGTGGTGATGTGCAGCGTTTAGTGTTCGCCAAACATAGCATCTAGTCTGACGGCCAAAAAGCTCAATTTTTGTTTCATCAGACAAACTGACCTTGGAGTCTCCCACATGCCTTTGGGCGAATTCCAGGCATATTTCACATGAGCTTTTTTCAACAGTGGCTTTCGCTTTGCCACTCTCCCATACAGCTTCAACCGGTGAAGAACCCGGGCAACAGTTGTATGTACAGTCTCTCCCATCTGAACCACTGAAGCTTTCAACTCTTTCAGAGTGGTTGTAGGTGTCTTGGTGGCCTCCCTCACCAGTCCTCTTCTTGCCTGGGTCACTTAGTTTGTGAGGACAGCCAGCTCTAGGCAGATTGTGCCATACTCCTTCCATTTCTTTATGATGGATTTAACTGTACTCCGTGAGATGTGGGATATCCAGTGAGTTGGAAATCTTTATGTAGCCATCTTCCAGCAGTTTTTGAAAGGTTTTAAAACAAACATTGCTGTCCCCGTACAGCTAATCTGGGTGCCTGAAAGAAAAAGTGATAAACATGATCATGTAGACGGATGTGACATGTTCACACATATGTGCAATGCAGCAAGCAACCTTTACTTCTTCCCTGTGGGTGTCAGCTGATGGACGTTAAGTTTAGTGACACTGACATGAGAACACAGCGTACATACCGAGTGTGTTTCTTTTCCCTTAAAATGCCTCCTTCCATCTTTATCGGCATATAAACTAATTTAAGTGCTGATGTCTTGCCAGCTGTCCCAGTAAAGCAGGTTTTAGATCTCATGGGAAGCTTTGTCCGAGTATCGCATCATATCCATAAACAAACTGACTACATGACAGCCATTACTGACAATAAAATATATTTTTCAGTATCTGTCTGATCATATCGGAAAACTATTGAAATACTATTGAAAATGATTGCAAAAGCAGTGTATGTTGCCGCACATGCTTCATCCCTTTTACGACCGTCTCTTCATTTATTGCACTGTCATGATGTTTCCAATTCAGAGACAATGAAGATTTAAGTAGACTTTTTTGTGATGGGTTTTTGGAGGGAAATGTGAAGAGTGGAAGAAGAAAAGGAAACACAACTGGAGGACTGAAAGGAGAGCCCAATAACTTCAGCACCATGGACAGCGACACTCTGCCAGCAGTTTGATTTCGGCTCAGTTTGTTCACAGTTTTCACCCTCAAACATTTTCTTCTGTTCAATCAGTTATTATGAGGTTAATCTCTTAAATGTCTGCCTCAGTTGATAACTTAAAAAGTGCAAGATTTTCTGAAAGACTCCCAGAAATCAAATGAGTGAAAATATAGGTGATAATGTCTCAGCTGAGGCAGGTCTGGAGATGACACAGTTATGTCAAACCTGCTGAATTCAAAGGGAAGCTCAAGTCACCTGGGAAGTGAAGAGGAAGGTGATTGGAGCAAGGCTATGATATTATGTGCTGCCTCTTCAGAACAGCGACACAAGGACGTGATTGCAACCAGAAACAAAGATGGACAGATTAGCCAGCAGTCAGCCCTGCCCTGCAGCTCGTACCTCATCTCAGCTCATCTCTCTGTGTTTCCTCAGGATGTCAGTCCAGAGTGTGTTGTTTTTCTGTTTCAAAATTTGAACGAACTGTTCACACCAAAATCAACCTGTAGTGCTGTTTATCAGTCTAGATTTTTTTTTGGCATGAGTTGCTGAGTGTTGAAGATATCGGCTGTAAAGATGTCTGCCCTCTCTCCAGTATAATGGAACTAGATGTCACTCAGCTTGTGGTGCTCAAAGAGCTAAAAAGAATCCATTTGAAAACTCAGCAGCAATGTCTCTTTCTAGAAATCATGACCAGGTTACTCAAAATAATCCACAGACCTTGTCGTGAGCAGTTTCATGGAGGAACTATTGCCTTTCAACTGAGCTACACCCGCCAACTGTATCACCATGCAGAGGGAAGCGTGCAATGGCTCAGTACTGCCAGCTCACCTTGCACCACTGTGCTAACTAACTAGCTAGGTTTCTGAAAAGCCACATTGCTGTTGAGTTTTTCTGATGTATACTTTTGGCACTTTGAGCACCACAAGCCGAGTGCCATCTCGCACATCTCTAACACTCGACAACTTACACCAACATGAACAAGTGAAAAGGAGCGAGGGGTGGATCTGACTGACAGATTGTGGTGACACCTCACAGACAGCCTGTCACTCAAAGCAGCCACATCCTTAATCATGCTTAACTTTAAGCCTTAATAAAATGTAATAAAAAGACGGTTTTTGTACAGTGCTGTAAACATGCTTATTTCTGCTGTAAATTTGGGAATTTCAGCATGAAGGTTTATGGCAGCTGACTTGCTTTCAGTGTCAGTCTCAAGTGGCCATGTGAGGAACTGTGGTTTCTGACACTTCTGTCTTCACTTTTCAGCCCTGGAGGTTTCCGCTTGCTTGGGACGGAGTGTACAGACAGGATAGGGAAGTCGAGATTAATAGAGAGAAGAGTTTTTGTAAGGGGATTTGTTGACAAGAACAAAAATACTGAATATTTCCAGCCTTGTATTGAAAAGATTAGTCAGCAGTGAACCCAGGCTTTGCTTCAGTACAAGATGATTTGGTACGAAACAACTGATACAATCAGTTTATCTGAAATACAAAATGAAGCCCAGGTTTTGACTCCACCGTGTTGTCTGTGATTACCACCTCTGTACTCGTGACTGCACACATTCTCTGAAGTACAGCTGTGTTTATAGCAACATGGATAAACATATATACATTTCATTATTATAGCTTTCAGATTTAATGTAATATTACACCTTTAATTCCTGTTCTGCCGGCCTTCACGGTTTTAGTGAAAGTAGGTCACATTGGCTACTGCTAATGGACTGCAGGTCAGTTGTGTGATGTCTGAAAGTTCCTATTTCAGCCATGTAGTCATGTTTCACACCATTAGCAGACTTCTCAGTCATCCAGCTGTGAGTTTCCACAGCTCTGCTCTGTAATGGCTCCCGACAGTAGGAGGAAATGTTTACTAGAGGCAGGTGACGAAAGAAGTCGAAGTGTAAATGGACTGGTCATTTCTGCCCTGTTCTTCATAGTTTAGAGGCTTTAAAGAAATGTTTCTTGTTTTTTTCTCTTTGATAGCTCTCGGGCTGTGCTGCAAAGCCAGAAAGCATCATGTCATCTCAGGATGGTGTAACCTCACAGGACCTCATATGCGAACATGCAAAGTTTAGGTCTGAGTCTGTGACATTGCTGTAAATGTCTGTTTTGCTGCCGTTTATCTTAACAGCAACAACATGATTCAGCTTCATGAGTCTTTCCACTGTGGCCGTAATGCTCAGTGTTTGGAGATCTTTCCTGCAGCATGGGAAATCTTTTTGGGATGTGAGGCACCTCATGGCTTATGTTACAAATTTTTAATAACTCACCCGTTTACATTTTACTAAGGCAGAAAGTTCCGTATATTTAAGGGTGGGGCCACTTTGAGTGACAGACTGTCTGCCAATAATGTCCTCAAGCTCGACTTAACTTATAGTCAAACCAGCTCCACCCTCTGGTCCAAATATGGTCCTTTCTGGCCCCAAAAATTCAAGATGAAAGCAGCCAAAATGCCAGACTTGAGTCTCCAAAACAGGAGTTCACAAACCAATGGGTGATGCCACAGTGCCTATGTCCATTATTTTAATACAGTCTATCACGTAGATGTAACCCGCTGCCTCTGCACGCCCACCATCAGACTCCCTGCACTGAAGACGCTGGTCAGCCAGTATTGCAAGTACGCATTTATTGTTTTCTTTTACCATCTTTTTCATAAGGCCAGAATGATTTGTAGACGTGATTGTAACCCCCTATACTCGTCTACTTCTGGTTGAGTTATGTGCTTTTTGACCTGCTATCCCTGGCATTTTGCAACAAAGTAAAAAAAAAAAAAAACTAAAACTAATACCATACTATTCTGGTGTTAAGTCCAAATGTAATTGCTCACTCTCTCTGTTGTGACTCAGTCTGTTTACAAGTGTCAAAATGGCAGCGGATATTTGACTCATAAATGTCATAAGCAATGTTCTGCAGGGCTGGACCCACATCAGACGATCTTATAATTAGAAGCCACCCTGTGTCGACTTTGCTGATTCAGCGTTTGCTCACGTCAGTTTCACAGTTTGCAGTCAGATGGTTTGATTTCACGTGTGGTAAAACAGCACCGAGAGTCTACAACCACACTAACGACGGCTCCGTGGGGGTGTGCTGAACCACAGCAGCACACTGACGTGATAATGTTTGGCAGATATAATGTTCACCATGTTCACCATCTTAGTGTAGAGCGCTAGCATGCTAACACACTACATTTGCTCGTTACTTGAAAATACTGAATATAGCGTACACTTTAACTGATAGTGATTTTTTTAGGTGGGACTTTTTTAGGTGTCTGATTTGTTGCTGCCCTCGTGCTGACTGACATCTACTGTTTGATATATACTATCTATGGACAGGAACAACCCCACTTCAAAAACCCAGAACTACCCCTTTAAACACAATAATAGTGCACAGTTATTTTCTTGTGCTTATGTATGTTTGTGTCTCTGTGTGTGCACATGTAATCCATTGTCCCAAAGTGAAGCAGGTTTGTCAGCAGAGCAAAAGTCTGGTCAATATGTGTGTTTTCGTGTAAGTATTATGGTTGTCTACACATATCTTTGTGTGTGTGAGTGTATCTATATATGTTTTGTGTGTGTGTGTGTGTCCACTCTCCTGGACAGTGGACACACTCCTGTGATTACTGGCTGCTTTGTGGAGAGGCTTCACTCATTAACTCTCATCACTGCTGATCTTAATGGACTGAACAGAGTAAAAATAGACAGAGACAGAGGGCTGCACCCTTTTAACACCAAGCACAGTGTGCGTGTGTGTGCATGTGTGTGTTGAAGCTGAGTTCTTCTATGTTGAAAGAGTGAAGTACTTCTGCTGCAGACACCCGCACAGCTACAAAATCAAGCCCTTTGTGAATCTTGTCGGGTCATAACACCATATTCTTATATTCTTGCATCATCATTGCATTATCCGTCATACAGACTGTGAATGTTCGACAGATTTGCACAAAGCATTGTATACAAAAACAAAAACATCAAGCTTACAGAGGTCTTGGCTGAAACAAAAGATGCCATGCATTATGGATCAAAATATTTTTAAAGGACAAAAGTTTTTCTTCTTGTTTCACAACATATTCAAAAAAATTGCTAAACCGGTCATGGCTCAGTCTTATTTATTACAACCTAGGCGTTATTTTTTATTTATTGTGATAACCTCACAATCACCAAAGAAATCTATGCAATCTGGGAACATGGAAACATCCCTAAAATGAAGTCAGACACAGCAAAAAACACAAGCAGTGAGACAGTCAGATCATCTAAAACCTTTGTTTGGAAGTGAATTTTAAAGGTAACGAACAAAAAATATTATCAAGAACCTCTTACTGCACAGTGCAGAAAGATTGGATTACCGATTAAGCAATGCAGGTGATTGCCCGAGGTGCTCCAGACCCTCAGAGGGCCCAAAGACTCCAGCTTCACTGTGAGGCAATTTGATTTTTTAATAATGTAGTTAATTACAACTCTGTTTGTTAATATGAACCACTGATGCACAGTATAACCAGAATTGGTAAAGGTCTTAAGGTAGCTTCTGCATTTTTGACTAAAGCCCAGGATGAACTGTGAGATTTTGGGCTGTCCCAGATGAAAGATCGTGACAGAAATGTGGCAAAATCTTAAGTCGTGGTTCTAAAACACTGGTCCTACATCCCACAGAGAGAGAGGTTCAAAGATGGCCGTCGTCATAGTCTTGCGTTCAAAGACAGCCTGGGATAAGATTCAGACAGTGTCAGAAATTTGGGATGACCTCTCACATTGTGATTGCTGTTATGACCTACGTCTACTAATCAACCAATAGAAATGCAGCATGAAATGATGCACTGGCGCCAAACCCAAACAAACAGACGGATAGCAGCTCGCCATGGAGGAAAAACACACTCAAAGAAATATGTGGGATTCCAGCAAAGAGGAAAACTTTCTGGAGTTGTGGAAGCAGAAGCCTTCCCTGTGTAATATGTCCTCCTGCTCTGACCATGATCACATAAAGAAGGACAAAGCATGGATGGAAATAGCAGCAGAGTTGCAGCTGCCAGGCGAGCAACCTGATGGGTGAATTACACATTGAGCAGCTTCCTCCATAGATGAGGTCACCACTTCAAGAACCTCATCAGCGCCTCAGTGCAGACCAAGCAGAGAGTTGAGCAGCCACCAGCTTGTGAAACCTGCCTGGTGCTGCCCAAGTTGAGATGCCAGCAGCAGTGGGATCACTTCAGGCACTTCAACGTGATGCCTCACTGCCATGAGAGTTAGCAGGTGCTTGAGATTGATGATGTCGAGACCCCTGCTCCAACTGCTACACTCTGTTGCTGCCTCCAGTCATCCCTGCTGAGTCATTGGCTTTGTTTGTCATCTCATCACTGCCCTGTCTATCAGCGTTCCATGGGGGTCTGGTGCCAACAACTTACTACCTGTGTTGGCTGGGGCCCCCTACTTCTCCGCTGTGGCAGCCTAGGTTATAAAGACGTAGATGAAATTCCTTCATCGGGCTGCACCCACTGTACCCAAAGAGTCTGATGTATGGGCCATGTCACACTGTGGGGTTCAGACGCATTCAGGCAGGGACGTCCTTATGAGCTGGCTACCTTTATTCAGATCTTCGTGTGTGAATGCATGCTCGTGAAGGAGTATTACCCGCCTGTGCTGATAGAACTAGGGTTACAATATCGTAAGCTTCAATCTGTGTTTTTTAAATCAAAAGCATAAAGTCAACAACCAGGCTTCATTTTTCTCTCCTTAGCCTCAGTCTGAGGACTTGATTCACTTCCTGTTTAGTTTTCCCTGCAGGCACTAGAGTGACAGCTTCGTTTGAGGGCTTTTACAGTTTAACTTGATTGACATGTGGAAGTCACTGCACATCAAGATCATGAACCTGAAAAACACACACACACATAACTCACAATGTCTGAATGTTGCCCTGTCATACACCAACAACCCTCCTCTGTCCTTGGGCTGAAATTAGCTATTTCTGCAAAAAAAAAGAGTGACTGTCAAAGCAAGAGCAGATAAAACACTAAGAATAGTGACAGAGAAGAAGAGAGAAGGAGGGCTGATGGGAAAAAGAAAGATACGGCTTTGCCTTGCTGTCAAGAAAACACAGAATCAGATTTAAAAAACACTTTATAGTGCTGTTCATTTACATTATTTAATCATAGATGAAGGGATAGTCCTGCACTGTGTGAAATAACTTCAACTTCAACACACACACACACACACACATGTGGCCGCCAGCTCTGATGACTTTCCACACACACACACACACACATGTGGCCGCCAGCTCTGATGACTTTCACAATTAGCAGCGGTCCTGATTGTGTTGGGGATGTGTCTCGGTGCAGCAGCCGATCAATAAATCTGCCAGATAAATGACTCTGAGTCTCTGAGGGAGTGAAAGGCCACAGCACGGATTAATCAGCAGCCGCTGAACACAGTGACATCAACAGCTCTGACGCTTTACAAAATAGTCCATTTAGTTCCATCATCAGGACATTTTCTTATACATCAGGTGTACAGCTGCTGCTCCTTTCTCTTTTATATCAACATGTGTCTGTGCCTCAGGCAACAGACTGGTGTTACCTTTAAGTCAATAAAACTCTATGAATGGATTTATACTGAACATTTCGTTTGGTACATGTTGAAAGAAGAGCACGTCAGTGGATTTTTGCAGCTGAAACTGACATTGATAACTGGGAGTTGAGAGAGTTTTCCACGTGCACTTATAATAAAGGTCCCTCATATTTGGCTATTAACCACTCGGACCACAGTATGTGCTGAGGGGGACCTTTACATGTTAAAAAATGAACTTGTCAAAGTTTTGGTGGACAAACTATGTCATGGTGACAGTGTGGGGGTCTATGGGGATTTACTTTGTTCTGGGCCAGCCTCAAGTGGCCATCCGATGAGCTGCAGTTTTTGGCACTTCCACATTGGCTTCATTTTTCAGCCTCAGGGGTTGGCTCTTCATTTTATGCTCAGAACTTCCCAAACACATGCATTGTCACTGAAATCTTTTTTTACTTACATGTTTTAGATAGTAGCATTTGGAAGTACTGAGCGTTTGATTGGATAAATGAGACTTGGATTATACTGCTACTTTATTAGCTACACCTGGCTTGGATCTTGCCTTCACAACTGCCTTAATTCTTCGTGGCCTCTAGACGCATCAGACCAGGCAACGTTTTTCCAATCTTCCATTGTCCAGTTTTGGTGAGCCTGTGTGAACTGTAGCCTCAGTTTCCTGTTGTTAGCTGACAGGAGTGGCACCTGGTGTGGTCTTCTGCTGCTGTAGCCCATCTGCTTCAAGGTTGGACGTGTTGTTGCTTCAGAGATGGTCTTCTGCAGACCTTGGTTGTGACCAGTGGTTATTTGACTTCCTGTTGCCTTTCTATCATCTTGAACCAGTCTGGCCATTCTCCTCTGACCTCTGGCACCAACAAGGCATTTTCACTCTGTGGATAGTTCCTCTTTTTGGGACCATCCTCTGTAAACCAGATGGTCGTGTGTGAAAGTTACTGAAATACTCAGACCAGCCTGTCTGGCATCAACAAGCATGCCACGTTCAAAGTCACTTAAATCACCTTTCTTCCCCATTCTGATGCTCAGTTTGAACTTCATCAGGTCGTCTTCACCATGTCTACATGCCTAAATGCATTGAGCTGCTGCCACGTGATTGGCTGGTTAGCTGTTGAGGTTTAACAGCAGTTGAACAAGTGTACCTAATAAAGTGGCTGGTGAGAGTAGTTTTGCTGTTGTTAAACGAGTTGCTCGTTTACTTGAATGCATGAAGAATGATTGTCTTTTTTGGATTTTGCGTTTACCATGGAGGCATGCAAGAAAATCACAGGCTGAGTGATTCATACACAAATAATCATTTTGCTGGTGAGTAAAGTATTCCTTAAACTCACTCTTAACAGCACTTGAGACTCTTTTAACTGATGTTTTAATGATGCAATCACTGAAACCATTCGACAGTGACGTGAGAAAGGTTAAATATCACACAGGTCCTCTTGTCTTGAAGCAAAACTTTAAAGGAGAAATTATGGTTGTCTTGAGAGTGGTAGAGATATTTTTTCACCTGCGCCTGCAACTGAATTAAATTAAATTAAACTCAACTGGAAACAAGTGACAGTACTAACTCTTACCCATGTCATTTAAAGACTAAACATGATGCAGTATTTCATGGTGGGCTCACAAACCCACACCTTGTGCAACAACTACTGCAGCTTGAGTGTTTTCTCCCACGTCACAGGATGTCCTGCTGAACACAGATGATTTCCACTGCAAGAGCTGACACGTGTATGAAAGGTGACTGATGTTTATATGCGTCATCACAACAAAACACACACACACAGCAGCTACAAGAGAGACTAGAGACAAATGGGTCATCCTGCAAATGTCAGAGGTAACCATGTAATGTCAGTGATGCTATTTGCAGCTTCATAACTCTCCTAAATAAGTCATGACTGATTCAAGCAAAGTTATTTTTTAAGGGAAAACTGGCAGAGGCTATTTTTATCCTTTGTTGTGAATGGGTATTTTCCCGCAGCTCCAGGTCAGATTCTCTGGGATGAAAAGATATTTTTATTTTGTGAAAGGTCTCTCGCTACGGAAGTCCTGAGGGTAAAAAGGAAAATCCAGGCCATGTACATACAAGATAAACTTGCAAAACTTTTGGCCACATCAAGACAGGCAGGGAAACAGACAAAGACAGGAAGTAAAATCAGACACGACACATGAGGAGAGAATCTACAAAATAAAACAGGAAGCAGATTGAACATGAATGAATAACACTGCACTTTACTGCAAACAAAGGTGTTCAGTTAACAGCAGACACAGATTAATTCAGTTCAAAGTGATGGGGGTTATCATGGGACACTCTCTCCTGACAGGGACTCAGCTCTTTTTGGATGCTCAAAGGACTCTTTAACACATTTTCATCATACATGCAAACAGCTCTCACGATGGGCATGGCGGTTATTCAAGTGGAAAAACTGTGATTTAATATTCCAAAATGTGAATATGAATGGGAAGACTCTTGTGGTCTTCTTTTGCAATATCAATGAGTGCATCTGGATGAGGACCACATCTGGATATATATAAAAGAGGTGTTGGTTCACTGAATACCAAGTGTGTGACCTCAGTGATGATGAATGAATGAGCCCTAAGGTGCTGATTTTATGGATGTTCAGTCTCCGCAGGTTGTCCGGTGAGAACAAGATGGTGATGGGTAATAAGAAATCCAGTTCACACGCCAGTTGACATGCCACCCATTTATTCTCGGTTGGTCAGAATATCCCTATGTGATGTGATTAATTCTCATGGACACACAGGATAACAAACCAGATGAATAAATAAGGAGCAGCAAGTCAAGGAACATAAGCACGACCTGGTCACGTGAACAGTGAGTGGGCTGAAAGGTGCCTTGATATACATATCAACTGGATATTTTCTCCTCTATCCTTTTTGGTTTTCTTGTTCCTGTGTACTCGTCCATGATGGGCTGTGTCTGATGATCATACATGGATGATACGTATTGCTGTGTGCTTTTGTGTTATTAAATAACTAACTTAATTTAGGTGTCAATATCCCTCCTCCGTGTCTGTGTTTGTCCTGGTTGGGTTTTGGGTCGGGATCTTTGTTGGGGTTTGTATGTTCATGCTGAAATACATTATCATCACTAAAAATAATACTAAAAAATATTTCAAATGTGACGTAGAAAACTGTCTGGGTGAAATTCCCCATTAGGGGCTGACCTCAGGCTAAATGTTCTGTTATTTTCTGACGTTTGTGCCATGATTTGCTGGAAGAAAAGTTTCTCCGTGTCTCTAATGATGTGCTTGTAAAACATTTAAAGTGTTTCAGTCATTTTTTAAAGCATGGAGATTCACAAGAAGCAAAGAACGACCAAAACTGATGCAACAGAGGCGGAGCAGGGTTTCTGCAGAGTTCACCAAGTTAAATTTAAACTTTTTAATAACACATATAATGGAATTTAATACCTGTTTCAAAAGGATTAAAGTCTGAAGGAAAACAAGCATGGACATTAGCCTTGCAGTATATAACAACAGCTCCCAAATGATATATATTCATCTATGCATTTGTGTGTAAACCACACTTTTAATCATGCTGTATCAATCTGTGTGAGTGCAGCTAACAACTCCCTTTTTTCTGCAATACTGCTGTTGTGGATACAATGAAAACTTTTCTGCATTTAAAGTTTCTGTGTTCTCTGTCCTTGTCCTTTTAATAAGATTTGTTTGTTCATCTGTTTATGTATATATCTGACTGATTATTGAAAGTTAAGTAGTTTCTGTTGCCTCTGTGGTCTGACCTCTTTCATGATGTTAGATGTTGGAGTCTGTGGAAGGAGGTGGTAAGACACTAAACCAGCAAGCCATAGCAGAGACTCCTCCCTGGTGAGTGCAGCTGATGTAGAGGTGAAAAGGAAACAACGCTGCCCTCTGCTGAAGAAAATCAAGACATGACTGTGCAAACACCAAAAGGCATTGTGTTCTCTGCATACCATAATCACAATCACGGCTTAAAGGCTGTACTCAAAAAAGCAAACACAAAAAAAACTCCTCACTCAAGACAGTACAACAAAGCTTTTTTCAATAGAGCATCAAATCATGAGTTCAAAGCTGCAGTCATCTCTCTGCTGCGAGGCTGGCTCATGAAACTTCCCTCTGTCCAACATGACACTGTGACAAAGTTGGACAACAATTATTCTTGCACACGCTGACATCACAGCTTCTTTCATTCTACCTTAGCTCCTATATTCTAACACAATGGTTATACACCTTTTTCGTGTCAAAGACCCTTAAATTGATACACTGAAGGTCACAGACCCCCATTTTTAGGATCTTCAAGGAGCTCCATCTGAAAAGACTGTGGTTTTATATGATGAGTAAGACCACAAGACTAAAGTTGTTAACCACAGTTGAGGAGATAAACATGGAGAAACTAAAACCAATGATCAGATAAACTTCCTCAGGGATCCCTGGTTGAGAACCAGTTTTATCAAACATCAGGTGACCAGATGTGTCCCTTTACATGTGACTTCATGCAGATTAAAGACAAAGATTATTTTTACCTAGGCCTATGCGTTTTCCCACGCAGAAGAAGCACTTTTCTCCTCATTAGGAACAAGACTGAAAACTAAACCACATCTTATCTTACTATATAATGATGAAAACTCTGTGTGTGTCTGTTCCACGTTTTCCTCCTCACTGACTTGGTCAATCCATGTGAAATTTGGCACAGTGGTAGAGGGTCATGGGAGGATGCCAATGAAGCAATATTACATCAATTG
>NC_065524.1:33394585-33413243 GCF_006386435.1 Epinephelus moara
AATCACGGAAACTGTCAGTGTGTCATTCTGTCAGTCAGTCATTCTGTCTGACCCACGTTTTTCTACTCACTGACGTGGTCAATCTGTGTGAAACTGCACATAGGCATTGAGGATTGGCATAGGTAGAAGGTGACAAAGCTACCAATGGGTATGGACTAGTTTTCTTTATAATAGCAGTGTGCAAAAGAAATGAATGCATTTCAAATTCTAATCACTGCATTTCCAGTGTTAGAGTTGGCATAAGAAAAATGTTTCCCTTGAAGTTGAAATGGTGAAATAACAAATTACTTCATATACTAAAGAACAAGCTGCTCCTTGTTTCTTAAAGTGACTCCCTGATGTCCGAGAGCACTTGAGGCAGCAAATTCTTTACTTTCATATCGACTTTAAAATAGGACATTCTGAAATATTTTATCCAAGTTAAAAATTGTTGGCATTTACACGTCTTTGTGGAGTCTGCAGTCAGCTCTGAGATAAATCTGGCATCAAAGAACCACAAAACACAGGATAAGTTTTATGAAACGTCTATTCACAGGATGTACAAATACAGTAAATATCAACATTTAAAGACCTCTTGAGAATCAACATTTATTTAAAACACTTAGAAAACTATTTAAAAATGACAATACAATATATTTACATCCATTTCATTTTAAAACATAATAAAACTGTACAATTTAAAGCAAATCAGTCTGCATTTCTTTTCTTTTTTGGCATCAAATGTGTTTGTCGCTCACAGACGACAACAGTTTCAGCCAGATGACACTTCCTGGTTGATTGTCCCAGCAGTGTTGTAACAAGTGCTTCAGTAAGTTGATTCAGTCGAGAGTTCTGCATGTGTCAAACAGCATACAACATACAGAAACCACTCCAGCCCGAACCAGAGTAAAAACATTCCCCGCTGTCCGAGCTCTTGAGGGAGCCAGCGGCTGAGAGTCCAGAGAGACGTGACCCACCCAGTTAAAACAGTCAGTGGATAAAACCTCAACAAAGCTCCATCACAGGCGCCTGATGTTCCTCTTGCTGCGAGCGCTACCTGGTATAATCGGGGTCGTCCTGGGGGTGGCGAAATGAGGACGGGGCTGCAGCACTCTGCAGGGGGTCGAGCCGTGGAAAGCCTCCTGGCAGTGGGTGCAGAAGTCAAACAGACAGCTGGGGCGCGTGCACGTGGCCCTCTGAACCTCGGCCAAATGTTTTGCTGGCGAGCCGCAGCGCTTGCAGGGACGCAGAGACTCGTGCTGCTTCAGACAGCTGGCGGCCTGGATGGAAGAGCAGAACACATGCAGGTTTGTTAGAGCTGGAGTCAGAAGGATGAAACATACATCACAGTAATTCATTTTTCATTGGGTGAACCTGACGTCCTCATCATTGTATGTATGAGTCAGGGCTGGGCGATATGTCCTGAAAGTTATATCACGATAGTTTTGGGCTATATCTTGATCACAATATATATCTCTGTGTTTTGAAATCTCCTCAAAAGTGTTTTATCAATGCTCGGACTGGGAGACAAATTCGAACATGACAATATTTCTGATCCTCTCAAACAAATAGAAAAGTCTGGTACTACTGTAATGCAGCATTTAAAATGATACCCGAAATCTAAGGTGACACAGTCACATATCTCGTAAACGATATAATAGCTTTATATTGCCCAGCCCTAGTATGAGTAATGATGCGCAACAGCTTCTGTTAGCAGTGTGACACCTCTTATATACCGTCATGCTGCAACAATCGGTCAGCAATTTCAAAAGGAATACTTCAACTGCAAAATGATCATTTGTAAAGAAGTTATTATCCATGTTGTACCCTGAATTCGAAGAATACTTTTTAAAACAAGCTACCAAAGTAAAGGGCGAATCCAAAAAACAAAGGCGAACATTCTTAATGAATGTAAGTAAAGGAGCCCACATTTAACAACAAAACTATATTGAAACATCTGTTTTCAAACTCTAAGGGCTCATTTATGCTCCCTTTACGTACGAAAATGTATACGCCCGTTTCAAACGATGTTACCGTCACTGCCCACATACTTCCATGCGCCCTTTACGTTGGCATGGATGTTAACCAATATATCCACCAGGAGGCAGCCCAGCGTCAAAAGTTTATGACAACAACAAACTCAAAAACAAACATGGCGACTGTGGAGGAGATATTGATAATGTACCTCTTGCATAAAAGACAAAAACAGAGGCAGCGTTGTAGGAGGCGGTGGTCGGTGAGGCCGTTAAATACATCGCGACTGGAGGACGGAGAATTCTTTTCTCTAGTACTGCCGATGAGAGAAATTGAATTGTTATTTCTTCTTCGTGTCTCACTAGAGCTACGTATCGGGTAGTGACAGCAACACTGCCCCCACGGTTCCAGGTGGTACTGCTCCGTTTGGCCCGTATCCGTAAGCTTTATGGAAACGTGAAGAAATACGGAAAAAATGAACGCGGAGCACGGACAGAAGGCTCCGTCCGTATCCAGATCCGTATTTAACGTTGAGCATAAATGAGCCCTAACACAACATCTGCAGTATAATGTAAGTCTTACTTATCCAGTTGTACCCTCAGTACTTCCCAAACACATGTATTTTTGCTAAAACATTACTGTTCAAAACTCGTAGCAGCACAAGCAGTGTGGCTGAGTAGTGTGCCATGGCACGCGCACGCATTTGACAGGGTGTCTACAGGAATAGACAGTTAAATTTAATGCCTTTTAAGACCCTTTCAAGACACATTTTAACCAAATCTCGGACTGCTTTTTGAACAAATCATGTTACTTAAACATCGCAGGCAAGTAGTATATATGTGGCCTTGTGCAGAGCTAAGTGTTACGTAGGAAAATGATTATTAGCGTGAGTTAAGTTGATCTAGATTTTGCAAAAAGGTAAGTGCAGATATGAAGTAAAATGACTAAGGATCTGCAGACACCCTGTTTGGACACTGCTCAAGCCAGATTCTAGGCACATTCAGGACACATTACTTGTAGGCGGAAGTGTTTTATGTTGTAACGTGTTAGTAAAAGTGCACCTGTTTGGGAAGTACTGAGTATACAACTGGATAAATCAAGCTTGGGTTACACTGCACGAATTGTGTGAGAGTTTGTAAATTAATATTTTGGTATATTTTTGCTGTTAAATCTGGTCCCCAATGACTTTGATTCATCCAGACTGTTTGCCTTTTTGCGGTTCTTTGTTCACCATAGAGGCACGCAAACAAAACAAAGTTTGTAACTGCAACATGCAGTGAGTAACTGATATACGAGTAGTCGCTTTGCAGGTTAAGTATCCTGTTAAGAGTCATTCTTCATTAACTATTGCTCAAAAAATAAATAGTTCTGTGCTATCAAACGTGAAAATATGCTGCTTTTTCTTGTTCTTAATCCAGTAAACTTCTGGACAGAACAAGTCGTTTGCTGACATCACCTTTAGCTTTGGGAAATTGTAATGGACTGTTTTTGCTGTATTTTTCACCTTTCCCACCAGCATTAAATGGTTAAATAGTCAATAACTAAAATACTTTATACACAAACGCTCACCTGCATGTATTCATTGAAGCGTGTGCACTGAGTGTTCCGTGTGCTGCTCTTTTGAGCGGGAGTTGTCCGTCTGTTGACCCTGCAGCCCGGGGTGGACGAGGAAGAGGAAGAGGAAGACGAAGGAGTGCTTGAGGTGGCCAGGGTCTGCATGCAGGACAGCACCACTCTGGACACAGCTACATCTCGTGTCAGACCACAGCTCCTTTGTCTCAGAGAGCTCCTCGACTCCTAAAATAATAAGGCAACACATATTAGAACATGAAGAAAATATGTAAGCCTGCATATCAGGTACTTCCACAACTCAGCTTGTGTTTGTTTTGAGTGAGTTTGGGTTTGTATGTGTTTCCTCACCCTGAGTGTCTGCTCAGCTCTTTGACACCTGCTCAGAGCTGCTGTGTCCTCACAGATGATCTTCCTCCATGTCTTGCTCACTTTCTTACAGCTGTGAGGCGAGAAAGTGAATACATGATGAATATAGATGAGAAAAATGTAGTAACTAAGAAGAGAAAGTAGAATTACAGACAATTTCAGACAAGTACCTTTACTAAAGTTCTCTGTAAACTTTAACTTCCATATATAGTTTTAGTTTTTATGTCAGAGCTGTTGCTTATTGGTTTCGTTAGACTGATAAAAACACAACTAGCCGCCTTAAATGCCCTTGAAACAGAATCAAAGTTGCCAATGATCACCCCCTGTGAACTCTCTTTCCACATAATGAAGCATTTGTAATTTACCTGATGAGGTCCATGTCTCCCAGCAGGGCCAGGATGTTGGTCAGGATGTTTCTCATGTTCCTGGACAGAAGACTAGAGAACATGTCAACGTACTCCAGGCCCATCTGACCTCCGATCACCCGATCCAAGAGATGATCCTCTGCTAACTTTGTAACGATGCTCCAGTCATACCTGAGACACAGGAAATCAATTGTTAACCATTTATTTGGTGGTCATTTCATGGTCACACAAGTCTTAATTTGTCACTTGCAACTGAAACAAGAAACCAAACTTGAGTTACACACCCTGAGAGTTTCTAGGTGAAATGAAACCCCCAAATTTCTGCCAGTGTTGAATCTAGTAGGATTTGTTAACATTTTACAAGCAGAACAGGAGAGGTTTATGGTTAAGTTTTCTGTCGTGACCCTTAATATGGTTTCACTGAATATCAGACGATGGTGGAAAAGTCTGAAAGACTAATTCCCACTCCCTTTTACAATTCTGATATTGGTGAGATATCCTGCAGGCCAGAGACTGACTGAGAACTGGTACCTTCTTGTGTGTACAATTATTGTGTGTATGTGTGCAACAATTTTACAACAGCAGTAAGTAAAGCCTTTATTGTCAGCTTTAAAGTCACAATATGAGAATGTAATCCTACCTCTTATTCTTCTGGTAGCTCTTGGCAAGCTCATCACACACAGCCTGCTGGAATTTCAGTATAGGCAGGTTGGGGTCGCTGTGATGGTCGGACGGGGTGGATGACAGCGAGTATGCTGCTGTTCTCGTCTTGTGATGATGCACAGGGGTAGAGGCTGCCACCACAGACACTGCATTGCTAGAGCGTAACCTCCCTTGACATTTAGAGGGGGACTTCCTAGGTGATAATGTCCTTTCTTGATCTGTGGCAGCCGCAGATGGCAGTAGGGTTGCTGTGGGCTTTTCCTGGATGTGGTCATCGTCTTCATCCACATGATGATCATCAATCTGACTATTGTGCAGAGACAGATAACCACTGTCCTCAAACCTTTCATCTAGAGTCCTGTCATGCTCCCTGCGGGTGTTGTTTTCCTTGCCATGGACTGTTTTGGTGTTGTTGTTGAGAGAGAACAACACTGTGGTCACCTCTGCAGGTGGACACTGAGGTTTGATGGGGATGGGCTCCTTCACTGGGGAGGCTTTGAGGTGATGCACCCTGGACTCTGCAGCAGCAGCAGCGGCATAGCCTTTCTCCATGTTGCTGGCCTTGGTAGCCTCGTAACGAGGGCATTTCATGATGGCTTTCTCACAGGGAAACATACAAACTGTGCCGTGTGTTGAATTCTGGATAAAGAAAAGAAATCAGGAGACTGTAAGATTTTAAACTCGTCACTGCAAATCCTGCCATGCAGCATAGCTTCTCACATGCAAGCCAAGTTAGCTAACGTCCCCACTAATGTATGATAACTACGTTTCCTGACATGAAAGACAGAAATGACACATGACTAAATTGCTATTAAGCTGTTAATATAAACTCTAAATATAGTTGGAATCTCCTGTGCCAAACATTTTGCATATTTATTTTGGCGCGACGTATCTAGATTTGGCGGAAACGCAGCAGTGACGTGCAAATGCTCGGGACTTTGGTTTGCAGTCTCAAAACGCATATGTTAAATTAGTGGGTGATTTTATAATATACCTATGGGGATGTGATCTGTTGCACATTAGGGGATACATGTAACGTATTAAATGACCTAAACTAACATCACTAACCTGAATTTACGCGCTTAACGTTACAGTGGGTGTGTGTGAAGTAGCTTGTAACTAAGAGGCTAGCTAATTTACATAGTTCATTCTTATGCAATTCACCTGACAAACAGAAACCAAACGACTAAATACGTCTTAAATATACTCTGAAATGCAGCATAGTTTTGGTTGGTATTGTTGAGGTAGTTAACATTAAACCCCCAAGCCCACTGACCTACTATCTAACCCACTATCTAACCCAGCTAAATTAACATAACGTTAGTACTCCTGCTAGCTAAAACATCGCAATACTTGTAAATTAGCATTAGCATTAGCAAGGCTGTAAGTTATTAAGTGAGGCTTCTTACCTTAGAGTCCGTTAATTTCGTTATCCAAAGCAGACTCTTGCTTCCCTCCTTTTCTCCGCTGAGCTGACTCTCGGCTGACTCCTGCTCTACTCACATTAAATGCTCCTCCACTGAATGTCCGCCAGTTGCTGCCACTATTTGAAATCCGTGCACAAAAGGCGCTAACCAATCAGAGCGAAGCTGGTGTTGTCCCTTTAAAGCTTCGACCAATGGGCGATGAGATTCCAAGATGTTGGTGATGTCAACGCGCAGCCGACGTGGTCCCTCTGGTATTTCGGTCCGATGTGAAACACGGAGGGGAAAGGATGCAACACAACAGGGACATTTTTTTTTTAATTTCTTTTTTATTTTATTTCATTTTACTCATTTACAATATACAATAAAATACGACAGACTGTAAAACGGGACACTGTAAATGGAGAAGCAAACAAAAACCGATAAACCTTCTAAAAAGAGAGGGAGAAGCAAACAAAAACCGATAAACCTTCTAAAAAGAGAGACATAAAAAAAACAATAATATACATGCATCTGCATGTGCATCTGCATTTGTGAATAAAAAAAATAATATACTGTAGTTTTTTTGTTATCAACTTTTTTATTGTTTTAACGTAGGCAACAAACACAATAACACACAACAATTACCCCCACCCCTGGAGGCAACCAGTCCATATTAGTATGGCCTTAGTGGATCAACTGAAGAAGAAAATAAATTAAGAGGAAAAATAAATAAATAAATAGATAATAAGAAATAGATTACATAAATGAAAATAATAATAATGGAAAATAGAAGAGAAAAAAATGAAGAAATAGCATTAAATAGGGTAAAAAGTCTATGAATCAGTGGATGTGCACAGAAAATCTTTCACTTTGTCAGTTAAGGGAAGTTCAGGCACCAGTGGTTGAATGTTTGGCATTATGCACTTTTGCTACTGACATCTCCATATATGTTATATCCAATAGAGATTGTAGCCAATGATTCTGGGAGAGAGAATAAGGAGACTGCCAGCAAAGTACTAAGGCCAACAAAACATGCAAGCTTCTAATGAGACAAAAGAATGAATATTTTCTTCTGGCTTTGTATTTGTATCTGGGTATGGTCCCCTGGCATTTCTGTTTCTGTGTGCTTGTTTTATTGTGATTGATGCGTATCACTTATATGTGTTTCATATGTGATTGTTTGATAAAGAATTTAAAAAAAATGGAAGAGAGAGAAACATGGATGACAATATTCTCTCCAGACTTAACTACTTGGCTCATAAAATCCAAGAACTAAGTTATATCAAAGATGCTCTATAAGTATCAAGTTGAATATGAGGCCACACTACATTTTACGCAGGAATATTAGAGGTCATGGACTGTGTACTTTCAAAAATCAAAATGAGATTTATATTGCTAAGGAAGTTCATGGTAAATCTACACAACTGTTTTCTCATGTAAAATAGGTTACACACAAACAACCTTTACTAGTATTTCTGATACAGATTCAAATAGTGCTATTCACTGTTCTTTAGTTTAATGTTCCTCAAAACAATATTTTTTATAATAAAATAAAATCAATCATCTTGTGATGTTGTCTTTTATTAATTTATTGTATTATATTTTAACTGTGCAACAGGGACTTAAAGGTAAAATAATTCTTTGTAACACGGTCTTAACTGTACAGTAATTAGTGCATTAATTGCAGCAATACTCTGTGCAATTATTCAACTGTGCAATAGGCATCAGTATCCTAATTTATGCTTACCATCACCACCCTTGAATATATATTTAATATTGTTTTGTACATAACATAATGTACATATTTTTATATATTTACACACTTTATATACTTAGCATATTACACATATTTTATATTTTTAAGAGTAACAAAAACTGGAGTTAAAATTCTTGTTTGTACACACACTTATTTGGCCAATACAGCGGATTCTGAAATGCTAATGTGACTATGTTAAAGGGGTTGCTCGTATTATTGAACGACAAAGAATTATCATTTGAATCTGTAGTTTCCCCTGGCTCATGGGGCTTCACAACAAGTTTCAGCTTTTTGTTTGACTGTCCACTTCTTACTTCTGTCAGGAATCCCACTGTTTGGGAAAAGAGCTCAAAGACAGGCCATTCACAGGACAGTTCAGTTCACACCCCCGCCAGGAATGTGTGAAGTGGCTCTTTCATTGAAACCAGACGGGGGGAGTTGCAGGATGTGGTAGTTTACTTTGGATACAGTCTGCCTACTTTCTGCATTTCACTTCCAACTTTAACTGTTATGGTTTTTGTTGTGCATTATGGGCAAAGTCGACAAAGGGGCAAAATCCTTACCCAGGTCACAAGCAAACTTTATAAGGGTGCTTTCAGTTTATGTAGGCCGCAACAGTGTGACATTTTGGAGACACAATGTAGAACAGCTGACATAAGGAAACTATTTGAGGCCAGGGACAGCCAGGCAGAGACACAGAGTGTGAAGCTGATGTAAGGGTGGGGAGGACGCACCTTCTGAGCACTGATGCTTCAAACGTTTGCATAAGTGCATAATGCTAATTAAATGATGATCCCAGCATCAATCCAATTTACAACTCCACACAGTCATTTCAATTACAAATACAGGACAGTACAGGCGAAGCAGAACAACTGCCCCCAAAGCCTCAATGTCTGCTCTACACAGTGCATTTTAGTATGCACCAGTAGACTCTGAACATCCTCTGATTGATATCTTTGCACATCCTGCACAAAACTGTGCTGCTTTTTTATTTTCCGAAGCAGCTATATTGTACACATTTTTATGCTATAGGACTTTTTAAAACTATCTTTGTCATATCTTTTATTGTAAGTCTTCTAGTACTTTGCCTTATCTTTATTTCCTCTTAATATGTTTATTGTATGCTTCATCTTTGCATCAAAACCAAAGCAAAGTCCTTGTTAGTCAAAACCTAGTTGGCAATAAATCTTATTCTGATTCTGATTAAAGTAACCAAAAACTAAAAGACACACAACAATCATTCATTTAAGTTTAAATGTTTGAGTCTTAATTATTTTTTATTTAGTTGCAAAGTGAGATAATCATGGGTGGGAGCAATCTTTAGCCTACTGCAAATTTGTCTGCAGGGGAAGAAATCTTAGACATATTGGCTAAACAATCATTAAAACGACCACAAAGTAAATCAGAGGTTAAAACTATCATAAATGACTATTATGCACAAAACCTGGCAGGAATATTGGGACATCAGTGACACAGGAAGACATCTTTACAGTATTCAAACACATGTAGGTGTTGGTACATTACAGAGTGGGAGCCCAAGGGAAGAGATGGTCATTACACATCTGAGGATAGGACATACTGGATTAAATGGCACTCTCCATATAATAGAGAAGCATCCTACGAGACTATGTTCTCACTGTAATAATTTGGAAACAGTTAAACATGTACTAATAGATTGCAACAGGTAAGACGAAAGGAGGGAGTTAATAACTGGACTAACTGAAGAAAGGCACAGTATTACATTAGGGAAACTACTTGGAAAGACATCAAGGAACCTATGTAAGCTGCTATTTGATTATTTAAGAGTAACAAGAATAGTAGAGAGTTTTATTTTATTTTATTTTATTTTATTTTATTTTATTTTATTTTATTTTATTTTATTTTATTTTATTATTCCGGTCAATCTACTGCTCTATAATCTAGTCCAGTAGATGGCGGTAATGCACCTAAAAGCTGGTTCGACAACCGCCTTTAAAACTCAAAAAAAGGGAGGAAGAAGAAATCTTACCCACTGCGCATGCGCACCACATTCAATATGTCTGCGCCCCTCTACAAGGTGGTAAAGGAGCTATATTTTTATAACAAACATTGACAGTTAGCTACTATACAGTCTTTAGACAATTTATGAGTGAAAATAGTTTCGTTATATTCACATCTATGTTTCCAATAATAGGATAAACGTAACGGAGGCATTCAACCGTTTGTTATTTGATTTAAGGATCACATATCAGCCAGCTGGAAACTCTCAGTGAGTTGTTGCCTTTCTATAACGCTCTTATTTTGTTTTGAAGGTTGAAATCCAGCCTTTAATCTGCACTATAGCTTATAAAATTCCAAATTAAATGTTTAGTTTGAGTTTTGGTAGAAATACCGCACTTAAATGACTGCTATTGATGGCGACTTGAACCTATTAAAACAAGAAAAAATCATCAAATGAAGCACTGCTTGTCATAATATACACGCCGATTTCAAGAATGCCTTCATTGGATACAGATTATATCTTGAAATAACAGTTGTACGCGCACAGAAGTTTGTTGGACATAAAAACGTATAAAATCATCATGGGATTTGGCAGGATGTTTCGTCAGGATTAGAGAAGATCATGTGCCACAGCCAAGTTATATCTGGATTTGTTTGTTCCGCCACACAGTGAATCTTCCTGACAAATCTGCTCACACAATGGCTTACAGAAGAGCTGTAAACCTTCTTTGGAGAGAAAGGGAGTCTGTCTTTAGCCTGTGGTTACCTCGTTTTCAAAAGTCACCAAATGTCATCAGACAAACTGTCAAATTTCATGAACACATGAACAGTAATCACTGTGGCAGAACAAGATCTCTTCACACCAGTACACCTTTGATGGTGGCCAAGCTGCTGTCGCTGGATGAGCTGTTTGCCAAGAGGTCTCTGCAGGAACACCTGAAGAAGATGGAGACAGAGTACAGTGAATGTTTGAGAGTGGCCAACAACAGTGTGGCAGAGGAGCAGTGCAGTGAGGACGAACTGAGGGAGAAGAGGACCAAAGTGTCCCTGCTGGCTCCTCTCATCCAGAGCATCAGAGAGCTGGACACCAAACAAAAAGAGATGGCGGAGACGGAGACGCTCCTGAACGGTGAGACTGCAAATACAAGATGTAGTTTGACTGAAGATAAGTGGTGTAAAATCTCTAAGTACGAAGGCACAATTCCATGTGTGTGTGTGTGTATGTTTTTTCTTCTCTCAAAGATGAAGATCCAGCCCTGCGAGAACTGGCTGAGCTGGAAAGGGAAGGATGTTTGCAAGATATTCAAGATCTCCGACAAAAGGTAAAACCAAATTTCCATCCATGAACTTGTTGCCATTTTCAGATATTCAGTTCTTCACACGTCACATTTGTGTTGTTTACCTTTCTGCTTCACCAATCAGATCCTGGATCTGCTGATCCCTGAGGAGGAGGCAGATCTGAGCGACCTCGTCCTGGAGGTTACAGCTGGTGTCGGGGGTCAGGAGGCCATGCTGTTTACGGATGAGGTCTGAAAGCACTTCCTTATGATAGACCTTTTCCATGGCAGACATTTTGACGTGTCATAGTAGGAAAAGCACAGCTGTATGTATACGTTTAATGGTAACTGCATTCCACCTAGGGGAGGCCTGACATTTTACGAGCTGGCTCACTGGGACACTTAATGGAGCCATTGTTAATGTGCTTTTCCTACTATGACAAGTCAAAATGTCTGATGTGAAAAAGGTTTACATTTATTATTCAAACAGTTTTTGTTGAGTTCATTAACTTACATCAATACCTGAACAAGAAAGTTCCATATTATTTATTTAGAGAGAACAAAAAATATTTTTCATAATAAGTTAGATACAAATTAAAACTTGGTACAAACAAACTAGAAAAGTGTATTTTTAAGTCTTAGTTATACCTTTGCTCACAGAAACGCCATGGGATTTTACATCAGTTAAATATTTATTATTTATTTTTTATATTTTATTTTGTTATTTATTTCTCTTTTTTAATTTTATTTATTCATTTTATTTTTTATTTATCAATATTTATTTCAACATATGTTTACACGCCAACTTGTCTCCTCTCCTCTGAAGGTGTTCGACATGTACCAGGGCTACGCTCACCACCGCGGCTGGTCCTTTGACATCTTGGAGCACACGACCAGCGAAATAGGTCAGTAGACACTGTGAATATCACTTTAAGAAATGGTCACCTAAAGCAAACACATTTCAGTTGTCCCCTCCAATGTATCTATAAAGGTTGTCCTAGTCGTTCATATCCTAAAACCTTAAAACTGGCTCAATGTGTGGCTTTCCTTTGCTTCAGGCAAACTGACTGTGTGAGACAGTTCTATTCATGCAACTGTCATGTAAACACTTTCAAGGTGGAGTCAGTGATTCCAGAGAAAGATTGTTGATCTTTATACACAACACCAAAACAAATAAACCACTTCTGTCAGTGCTCCCATCAGCCTCCCTTTTGCTCCTACTGTCTTTCTCTTTATATATCCATGGCCTCTCCCTGGCTCTGTGTATGAGTGTTAACGCCCCATTTTGCTGATTGGCTGGAGGAGTACTCTGAGGATCGGTCTGACCCACTTCACACTTTGTTTTCCATCTACAGAGCCAGGGCTGTGTATGAACAGTCTGTCTTATGAATTTCCTAGTCTGGTTTTTCTGGTGTTTTGAGCATGTCAGAAATATCACAGGGTGAATCAGATGTCATCTGTTGTTTCTTTATTTAGGATGGTGAGGTGTAGTGGCCATCACATATTTTTGTGTTTTAACTCAGAACTGAAAGTGGGAATGTGATGATAATTTGATAGAGCTAACAAAAAAAGCAACTCCCTATTTCTTTACACCATAACCAGTTGTAGGAGCTGAATAGAAACACAAGGGGGAGCCCTTACACTGCAACAGACAGAGTGGCCACTGATGGATGCCCTAAAATACTGACAGAAAACAGACACTTAAATAGACACCATTAAAGCCCTGCTCTTTCATATGAACTTTCCAATTATAGATTATATTAAGTAATTTACAATTATCCATCATCTATTGGGTGCAATACTTCAACTGCCGCAATATTCTGTGCAATTATTCAACTGTGTAATATTTTTCACCTCTTGAATGTATATTAATTCAACATGCAGTGCACATAACTGAACATATTTCTTCTGTTGACTCTAATTCTGTTGTTGTTTTATTCTACTGATGTATATGTTGTAGTAAAATTTTCACACTTACAGCCTAAGCACAGTGACGATATTTATATTTTTTTATATTTTATTTTGATATTTGAATTTTTATATCTTAAGTACTAGTGTCAAACATGGTAGCATGATGCACATTTTATTTTATTGCTTTATATTTACACAATTTTATTTCATACTCGTATTCTTACTTCTCTTTACATCGGAGCAGCTGTCACGAATCATAATTTCCTCTCGAGGATCAATGAAGTATTTCTGATTCTGATTCTGACAATAAACTAAACACATATAACTACATGTCATTGCCACCAGTTGACAGTAACATTTTAGCATTTGTACTTATTGCTCACCTTTGACCAGGTGGACTGCGTCACGCCTCGGCCAGCGTCAGCGGCCCTCAGAGCTACAAGAGGATGAAGTTTGAGGCCGGAGTCCATCGAGTTCAGAGGGTTCCCAAGACTGAGAAACAGGGCAGAATGCACACCAGCACCATGACTGTGGCTGTGCTGCCCCAACCCACTGAGGTACGCAACCCAGATTACCTACAGAAAGCATTACATTAAAAAACACCTGGAGAGTAGCCTGTTTCAGTTTTTTTGTTTTGCCATTTATTGCTTAATCTGTGTTAAATATGAACATAATAGAAACACACTGTAAAAATATGAAACAAAAGTCTTTTATTTCGATGTGACGTAGTGAAGCTTTTCCTCAATTGCTCTAATTTTTGTGCCTGTGTTAGGTAGGACATGTAATAATAATACATTCATTTTGAAGGGCTTTTCGAGACCCAAAGCACCAGGCATAAAAGCAGATGACAAGTATAGCCAAATACCTTGTCTCAGGCATTATTAAAGAGGTGTATATGTGTCAGAGCAGGTTTGTTCTTCTGCTCTTAATGGAGATGTGAGTAAATTACGAGTGTCTGTGTTCCTTTCAGATCTCTTTCACACTAAACCCAAAGGACCTGAAAATAGAAACCAAGAGAGCGAGTGGAGCTGGAGGTCAACACGTGAACACCACAGACAGTGCAGTCAGAATAGTCCATCTGCCGACAGGTAAAAACTGTGGTGTTGTAAAATATAATACATACTGTACAGTTTAGTTTGTTAAAGAGTGGGACATGAACAGTCGGGGGTTGATAGTCCACTCCCAGTCAGTGCCAAAGTTGGAAAACATTTTTAGCTTTTGCTGGCTTTACTTCTACTTCATATATAGATTATAAAGCTTGACAAAAAAATGACAGATTGTACAAATGGTCCCTAATCTATCCACTGACACCAAAGTGCTGTTAATAAATGTACTTAGTGTGAAATGACCGACTGTTTAACACAACAAAGAGCCGAGGCCAAGCCATTTTGAAATTGGGATTTCTTATTTTAAATTTCTCTGCATACACTGTAGATTCTAACATATTATATTCATGATAGTAAAATTACAGAGGCTTTTTTCTGTCATAGTTATTTAATACTTAGTCTATATCCTTTTGTAATTGGTTATATTTATGATTATTTTGCTCAGTTAAATAATTAATATTCCTATTGTTACTCTTCGACTCTTCATCAGTCACTTGAGTGCGCTGTCATCTGTCATTGCGGCTTCTGACAGATTTTAACAAGTTGTCAATCACCTGTCACCGAGCTTTCTAGCTGTCATCTTTCTGCTGCTCAGTCGATGTGATGTATCGTTCACTGCGCAGAGGATTGTGGGTCAAAATAGCCACAAAAGCATGCTGGCTTGTATACTGAAAAATTGGACCAGATGTAGTAGAGCATCCTGGTATTTTTGGCGTAGTGGTTTTGACATACTATGTATTGGGACATATTAAATATATTTCTGGCATACTATAAAGTATGGCAGTATGGGGATTGGAACAGTAACATTTTTGCATTTATATACGTAGGAAATAAAGGCAGGACGTTTTCATATTGACATAGAACTCCAGACAGTGATCAGAAAACATGTCTGAACTTTACTCCATGCTTCATGTCGCCTGTAGTTGAGTCAGTTCACCTTGAGCAAAGAGATAAAAATGTCAGAGGTGTTGTTTCGTTATGTTTAATATGACTGTTATTTCTTCACAACATGAGGTTCAATGTCATATGTGTAACAATCAAAGTTTTAGTGCTGTCTGTCTGCATGGGTTGGTCTTTCTCTGAAGAACAGTTATGAAATGAGAAGAACTCAGTGGCTCACATGAGAAAAGTACTTCAATAATGATTTTTATTTTTTTAATTTAATTTAATTTAATTTAATTTAATTTAATTTAATTTAATTTAATTTAATTTTATTCCATTTATTGTAATACTTGTTTGCTCTTTGTAGGCGTGGTTGCAGAGTGCCAGCAGGAACGTTCCCAAATAAAGAACAAGGAGAAAGCCATGAAGGCTCTGAGAGCAAAACTGTACAGCATGAAGCTCGAGGAGGAGACCAGCAAACGCTACCAACAACGTAAAATACAGGTGGGACACAGTAATAATACAGTACAATAAAGTAAACAGCAATCTACAGGTGGAGACATCAGGGTGTGATATAAAATTGGTAATAAAAAGCCTCACGTTTGAATGTTCAAGTGATTTTTATATTGTTTACTAAAAAGAGGTGGAAAGAATGAAAAAAAAAGCGAAATAAAGGCAGCAGGGCCAAAAGGATGCATGCATTTTTACATAATTAACAGGATCCAAACTTTATCCACTTCCTTCTCTTCTTTCTCCTCTTCCAGATTGGCACCAAAGGCAGATCAGAGAAGATTCGAACCTACAACTTTGCCCAGGACCGTATAACAGACCACCGTATCAGCATGACGGTGCATGACATCAAGAGCTTCCTGTTGGGAGAGGATCTGCTGGACGAGATGAACTCCTCGCTACAGGAGTTCTCCAACCAGGAGACGCTTGTGGAGCTGCTGGGAGAAAACAACCAGGAGGGCTCGTGAGTTTGGATCTCAGACACATGGATTTTGATGGAATGGAAACTTCTTGTCACTTGTTTCAGCAAAGTGTTAACGCTGTTGTATTGGTCATTCCTGCTCTGCTTCAAATTCTGAAGGACAAACAGAGGAACCATGATGGATTAAAAGGGTGACCAAGTCTTAATGCTTGTGACAAACACACAAAGCCATTTGAATGTTCATACACATGTCCAGGAGTGACAGGCAATGTCAGCGCAATCATAAAACTGGCTAATAAATGACTTAACTATGGAGCGATCATCAGAACATCAGAGTTTGTGGTCACATTTATTCAGCAGCAGTTCCTCTCAGATGCAGACGCATGTTGTGCTATTGAGCTTTTATTGAGTACGACAGACTTTGCAAATGTTACTTCAACAGTATGTCGACACCTGAACATTACACTCAAATGTGACTTAAACATCTCGTTCCAAAACAATTGGCACCAATCTGCTGCGATAACAGCATCCACTCCTCTAGTAAAGGATGGGTGATAAGGCCTGGATTGCAGTTGGTGTTCCAGCTCAGTTGTTGGATGGGGTTGAGTTACGGGCTCTGTGCAAGCCAGCCTCACCAAACTGGCAACAACTGGCCCACCAAAGGGTCCAATCCAGCCGTCGAGATGACTTTACACACCTCATGTTGATGCACATGTGAAGTCTGAGAGGTTTCAGGAGACATCTAAATAACAATGAATACTTACTGTGGTCATATTTAACATTGTCAACCAGCAGCTTCAGTACAAAAGAATCTGTGTCAGACTTCTATCTAAAAGTACACCTATCTAAAATAATATAGGTGGAGCCCTGCTGCTGAGGCACTGACAAAATAGTTAGACTGTAAATGGTTTGTAAAGCAGGGGATGATGCAACCTGCGTCTTCAATAGCTTCCACTTCAGTGGAAAATTGTGAAATAATCACATAATAAAAGTGAGTAGTCGACTGACTGACACATAATTTTCTGAGGACATTGTGGGCCGGTCATCATTTGTTTTGTACATGGATGAACGTTTTCAGAGTGAACTTCTTTACTCTTAAAAAAAGGGAAACATTTGAAGGGATTGGTATTTATAGGTTATTATGTAATGGTTTCACTGGTCCGGCCCACTTGAGATCAAACTGGGCTGTGTGCAGCCCATGAACTAAAATGAGTTTGACACCCCTGGTCTAGTGCGTAGGATTTAGTGGCATCTAGCAGTGAGGTTACAGAAGTGAAGCTTGTTCCAAGTGTGGAGGAGAACTATGGCGGCCAACGGAACATGAATGTATATATCTATATCTTTATATTCAAGAGACAGTGTATGATTTGTCTGTTCTGGGCTGCTGTAGAAACAACATGGCGGACTCCATGAGAGAGGACTCGCTCCATGTGTAGATATAAACGGTTCATTTTAAGGTAACAACAGGTGATTATACAAGTACTTTATACCTTTTGTGGTAATAGATGCTACTAAATCCCACAAACTGGACCTTTCAAACCGAAGTCTAGTTTAGGACTAGATGTTACTATCCCTGATGCACATACTTGAGACTATGAGTGGGTGTGATAGACCGGGCCGTGCACTCAACCTCCCCCTACTCCGCCATTGTGATGAGGGAAGAGACTTTAATCGAGGTGGAGTTTAACTGGCACATGCTTGTGATTTTGGGTTGGAGTTGGAGCCATTGAAAAGTGTCATTGGGGTCATTAGGTGGTTATCCTCCTTCACTGGTGTTTCTATGATAGAAAAAAGGGAAAAGTTGAAAAAAAAACTTATTTGGTTTTTAAAATATTAAAAAATGGTGTTTAAACAAAAAAACAAACAAAAAAAAAAGCACAAGTTGACTTATTCAAATTGTTTGCGCAGACAACAGCCCACAGCCTGAGGGTATTCAGTTAACAGTCGTAGAGGACCAATAAAACCAGCAAATATTTACATGTGAGAAGCAGGAACCTGTGGATTTTTTTGTCATTGTTGTTTAAAAAATTACTTAAACTCATATTTTCCTGGTCCAAACCGATAAGATAAGATAAGATGGAGGGTGACAATGTATGCTTGGATAAAAAAATAAAGATAAAAAAATAGAAAATATGTATATACAGTATATGTATCTACACTGAACAAAAATATAAACGCAACACTTTTGTTTTTGCTCCCATTTTTCATGAGCTGAACTCAAAGATCGAAAACATTTTCTATATACACACAAAAGACCATTTCTCACAAATATTGTTCACAAATCTGTCTAAATCTGTGTTAGTGAGCACTTCTCCTTTGCCGAGATAATCCATCCCACCTCACAGGTGTGGCATATCAAGATGCTGATTAGACAGCATGAATATTGCACAGGTGTGCCTTAGGCTGGCCACAATACAAGGCCACTCTGAAATGTGCAGTTTTGCTTTATTGGGGGGGTCTGGGGGGGTCAGAAAACCAGTCAGTATCTGG
>NC_065524.1:33413950-33442737 GCF_006386435.1 Epinephelus moara
AACATTTTAGAGTGGCCTTTTATTGTGGCCAGCCTAAGGCACACCTGTGCAATATTCATGCTGTCTAATCAGCATCTTGATATGCCACACCTGTGAGGTGGGATGGATTATCTCGGCAAAGGAGAAGTGCTCACTAACACAGATTTAGACAGATTTGTGAACGATATTTGTGAGAAATGGTCTTTTGTGTGTATAGAAAATGTTTTCGATCTTTGAGTTCAGCTCATGAAAAATGGGAGCAAAAACAAAAGTGTTGCGTTTATATTTTTGTTCAGTGTATAGGCTATATAAAATATGTACATATCTTTCTAGGATAAAAATACATTAAAAAAATATAAATATAATATATTTTTATAAACAGCCCCAGACTAAATGTACACTAACGTCTGTCCACATACTTTTGGTTAAATAGTGTAATTTATCCGTTTTGATTCAGTTTCCGGTGCAGAAAGCTGTTTGTTTTGATATATTTCATCTTATAACTACATTACCCATAATGCTCGGAGCGTCAAGGTTGATTAACCGAGCGTGGCTTCATCGCTCCGCTCCGCTCGCCCACTCTCACCGTCCAGTTTTCTCCCAACAGTCGCATCCTGCCAGCTCGAGCGCTACCGTTAGCTAGCAAATAAGGGAGCAGCGAGTCATTCTCACGGAGGAAATCCTGTTTTGATACCTCAGCGTTATGACACTTTGCTGAATAATTCGTTTGGGAAAATGAATTTGCGATTTTCCGGTGCCAACAGCCGCCTGGAAGATATAATCTCCTCTGTAAAGTCCGCTTTTTCACTCCGACCTCGGTAGCTGAGCGGGTTTAGCAAGTCAGATCGTTTTGACAAGACGAGTGGCTCATCTGTCCGCTGCTGCTGCCGCTGCTGCTGCTGCTCCGTGACGTTGGGAGAGAGATTTGGACAAAGCCATTCAGATGTTGGACGGTAAAAATAACCTCGGAACTCTTACGTTTTTACACCGGGTTGTGACATTGAATTACGGAGCTGATCATCTGTCGAGAAAGTGTCAGGGATAAGGGGAGGAGTGAGGTCTATTTTTGGAGGGCCAGAGTTTGGAGCTCGCTCCGGAGGAAGGAGTCGGGTAGGGGGGTGTGCGGGGGAGGAAGACCCGCAGAGAAGAAGGGACGTAGCGGGAGAAGAGCCTGATGCCAGTGATGGCAAACGAGCCGATCATCCTGAACGTCTACGATATGGTGAGTGCCTACAGAGCCAGGAAGATGGATGCTTTATCACTTCTTTACTACTTTTCAAAGGACGCGTATTGATCTTTCCATGTCAACAATACCAGGACGCCAAACTGCACTATAAAAAAGTCAATTTTAATGTTGCGTTACGTATCAGCAAATATGCAAAAATAAAATGTTTAAATTAAAAATGTTTTTTAAATGATTACCCACCACTCTCCAATTCGGCATACATTTACAGTACCAAACTATTATAATTTTGATGTAAATTCACCTTTTGGCTCACCTGTAATCCTCAGTTTTCCAGCTACATACACATGGGAAACTGCAGAATCAACTGCAAAATGAGGTGCTTTTGGAAATGCTTTTTGCTATTCAAATGATGTTTGTTTAAATGTGTGTTCAGTGCGACACACTCCATACAGCAAGTTTGGAAATTAACTTTTTTGTCTCCCTGCAGCTGTGGCTGATTGGTTTCAAATATCTGCCATCCACTGAATGGATTACTATTGTTTTTTGGCTGGTTAGTAAAGCAAATATGGCAGCCACTTGCGTATTTTACCAGCATTTTTGTTAGTAGAATATTTTGGTTGGTGGCTGGCGTTAATTTCCAACCCTGATACAGTGTCAGAAGACATCTTAAGCCAGGTAAAGCAGCTCAAACTGTTTAAAAAACAACTTGAAACCCATAGCTGACTCAAAAACACACACATGTAACACACAACATTTGGTTTCCACATCAGGAGTGGAGCAAAAATAGTCCACACTGGACTTTTTAACCTGCTGGTGTCAAAACAAAACAGTGACTCAAGTCAGTAAAAACAAGTGTTACCTATTATGTTCATATTATGATAGTCTTGCCACTCAAGGATTCCAGTTCACTCAGGATGAAAACAGGAAGACACAGGGACTCAAAACCAAACAGCAGAATGTGAAAGTACTGGCATTTCAGTTCTGTTGTTTTGTCTTTTGTTGTGAAGCACTTTCATGTGACGCTGTCTCTGTAAAGGTGCTGTATAAATCCACCTAGATTGCATGTCTACATTTCTTTGTTACCGAGGATGAATTTGAGTCATTGTGTTGTCACTGTGCCGGAGTGAGTCAGTGGGGAGGGGTGCTGGAGATTGACTGATGTGTTGATGAATCATTGATTGATATGGATTCCCTGTGGCGGACAGATTACACTTACAATGGGAATTGTCTTTTTAGGGGTTATAAAACAGGCAGAGGCAGCAGTTTTTTTTTTTTAGGATAATGTGCGTGGATGCTTTGCTGGAAAACCACAATTTGTCCTTAACGTCATTATACATCCACGTTTTGTCTCCTTTCCGACCCTCATGCCTTGTAAATATCAGATAAATATTAATGTTCCTGACTCAGTGTGAAGATTCTCTCTCTCTAGACAGGATTCTTCTTCTGCTGCTCCTGTTTTACGTCTATTTTTAATCTGATTTATTGCTGTTTTGTTCCAGTTCAGCCGATGGTCAATACATCATCACGGGCCTGAGGTCAGGAGGTTGAAGGCTCTTTTTAAATGGATTACACCGAGGGCTACAGAGTCATTTAACAGTCCTTTGAGAAGCTGTACAAAGATGGTTCCTTGTAGAAAAAAGTAGCACAGTGTGCATTATGTATAGTAGCATAACGCACTGTGTTTAATTAGGGCTGGGCTTAACTGTTCCTACTTATATTTATCCACATAATTACTGCGTTTGTTCCATCCTGTCTTACTCATCCATTCATTCACGCTCTACTTTACTTCATATCTTTCCTTCCTCGTATCACTCTGTCATCCTTGACTCTGTGTTTTTCCTCCCTCCCCTCTCTTTCGTCTCTCCTCCCCCTCTGTCTTTCACTTCCTCATGTTTTCCACTTGACTTGCAGTCCACATTAGTTTCTTCTCTGTAAAGACTGAAGAGCTTTTATCTCTGTCTCACTTCCATCCATGTGAGCGGCTGCAGGGGCCTTGGCACACTTTCACACGCAAAGGCTCACAAAAGCTGCTCACACATACAGTATCTAACACACACACATGCGTAACTTGAATTTACAGTTACAGGCGCTCTTGTGCTTTCTAGTCATTGATTTATTGATGCTGTATTGAAGCTAGAATCTTTAGTGTGTAAGTGAGTGTGTGGGAGACGTATTAAAGGAATTTTGTGGTTTGTGCTTGTTCATGCAGATCCATTCATATTTTTGGTGTTTGTGTTGCTACTGTGCGAACAAGATTGGTGTGGCGTTCTAGCACTCATTGAAAACAGTGAGGCGATGGCTGCGATCCATTCACTCATTCCTCTACTTTAAACACTTCCTCCGTCTATTGATTCGGCTTTTCTGACCTGAGTACTGGAGGAAAAGTGACCGATAGACTTGCTGCCTGCTGGTTGGCTAACTGACTCACAGAAAACACAAGAGCAGGGGATGACGGTGCCCAAATGTTTTTTAATTTTGATCTATAGATCAATTTAGTGAGTGCTGGATGATTTGCTTACTGGCTAGTTGAGTCACGTTGTGGCTGACGAACAATTTGACTCACCGATTGGTCACCTCTGACTCTTGATTGACTAGGGTTAAAGGGAGCAGTTTGGACGTGCCCTGATAGCTCACCTGGTAGAGTGTGTGTCCTGTTTACTAGGGACTTAGTCTTTAGCAGTGACCCAGGTTAGATTCTAAACCATGGCCCCTTGCTGCGTGTCATCCCCTCTGTGTCCCCTCCCCTTTCTCTGTCTAAAAAGTGACTATGAAAGTATAAAAAGGCCAAAAAATGTGTCGTTTACCAAGCTTTACAAGTGCCTATTCTTTAATTTTAGAGAGCCACGCTAGCTCTTTCCTCCTTCTTCATGTCTTTATTTTAAGCTAAGCTAAGCTAATCATCTCCTGGCTTTAGCTTCGTACTTAAAGCACATACGGTTATCTATAATGTTGCTGATTAACTTGTTGTAAATTAATTAATTGAGTAATTGTCCCACTCTACTAACAAGTAGAATTAGCTCGGGCTGCAGCTAATGATTATTTTTATCATTGATTAATTGTTTTGTCAATAAAATGCCAGACAGTGCCCTGTGTAATTTCCCAAAACCAAAGGTAATGTCCTCAAGTGGTGTGTTTAATGCGACCAAAAGTCCAAAAATCCAAATCTATTCACTTTTATTATCATTTATAAGAAAAAAAGCATCAAATTCTCACATTTAAGAGGCATGAAACCAGGAAATGTTTGGCTTTTTGCATTAGAAAAGTACAAAAACGATTACTTGATAATAAAAATAGTTGCCATTAAATTATCTGTCAATCAACTAATCAATTAGTAAGCTAATCCTTGTAGCTCTAGAGTTAGCACAATGCTACATGGTGCATGCTACAAAGTTATTGCATCTGGATGATGCTAGACTGCGTTACCACTACACCTCAGGAGTAATCACGGTCATCAGATGGTCCTAACAGGGCCTTCATTACTGGCTTATGCCCAGTTGAGTGACTGGTTAGGTGACTGGCTGTTTGTCTAAGATGAGGTCATGAAAGTGTAGAGATCAGATAATAGCAGAGGTCAAGACAGTAGTGACACACACTGCAGGATCCCCAACGCCATCTCAGATGTCCACACTATGTAATAAACAGTGGCAGCGAGTGCCAACTGAAGTGCAGCCTGGTTTGGGGACACAGAGACAGCGTGGTGGCACAGTGAGAGCATCTGTCACTTTGGGCAACATGTGAATGTGGCTCCTCTGTGGTGTAAGCAAGACACAGAGCGTTTACTCAAATAATGCTGAAAAGACAAATTCCCCTTTCCATGTGAGGATCAATGCTGTCACGTGACTTTCAGGAATATCCGTGCAGACTTGAGTACAGACCACCCACCCACCACCACCACCACCATTTCTTCTTCCACAATTCCCACTCTGTCAGGTCCTCCCCACCGCCCTGCTCCCATCTCTGTTAAGTGGATTTCCTGGCCAGCACTGAGTGCTTTAGTATGCTGCTCTAATGAGACAGCATTATCTACACACCACCTGTCTGCCTGCCAGCCACCACCATAGCCTACTGTATCTGTGTGTTAGGGTATTGGATTTAACGGTGTCACGTAGCCAGATCCTCAGCAGAGCAGGTTGTGTCATTCTGTTTTGGCTGTGGAGGCTGCTCTGGATCAATTAGCGACATGCATCAGTCTTGATCTCAGTTATTCTTTTGTGCCGTCTAGTTTACAGGGTAACATGTGTCAAGACAAGAGAAGTAAGTTAGTGGGTTAACAGTGTAGCAGTGCTGTTTGTGGGACGCCACAGCATCCTCTGCAGGTGTAGTATCAACGCATAATACAGAAACACACAAGTCAAGGTAATAAGACAGTATACAGTACACCATGGTGACGTTCCTATTCTGTCAATAGCTCTGATTGTATTAGCTCATTGTGGGCAGTGTTGCAAATCAATATTTCGCTGCCTTTTTAGCAGCGTTGGATTTATAGGATTTTTGCGTCAATGTCAGATATTTAATTCGCTCAGTTAACCAATAATAGCCATGACAATCTGGGGGTTTTGTTTACATGAAAAACACTTTCTTTATTGAATTTCAATAGATTTTGCTATATAACTATATACACACAGTGGCCACTTTATTAGGTACACCTGTACAATCTAATGCAGCCCAATACCAACATATCAGTGACTGAATTTACACATTTCCACCAATGTCACCAAAATCTGAACATTATAAACTTTGTAAAGGTAAAATGTATGGCAGAGCTGTTGTGTGGAATTGTAAATGTATACTCAGGCTGGGTGTCACCACTGGTGAGGTCCCGATGCGATTTGATATCGATTCAATTGGGGATATTTCACTTACAGTACCAATTTTGCTAGTGTGTGAAAGAGATTCTCAGAGAACTAATACTTTACAAGGAATTATTCATCAAAAAAAGAAAAGAGAATACATTCAGAGTGAATATTTTATAACTAAATATTGTTTCTAGAGCAGCAAAAGTAATATCAATACAGCAAAGTCACAATCTCGCACTGGAAACAATTCTAAAATGTCACTAAAATAAATCGTATTCCTGACATCACAATTCTGAGTGAAGTTTAGAAAGAATAAAGAACACAGACACCAGGTATCAGTCCTCCTGTCCTCTCTGCTACTGAGGGGACTCACTGCCTGCAGGTCACATTACCGTTGGTACATTTTAAGATACGAGACAAACTGAGCTAAACCGTTAAACATAAACAATTGTTGTTGTTTCAGCTTGTTAGTAACAATTTGCTATCAGCTGGAAAGCGCTCTGTGCTTGATTAAAACACAGTGTTAGCAGCAGTGGATGAGAGACTACGGACAGAACAGATTGAAATATCGCTTTTCTACACACTCACGTGTTGCTATTGTATACCTAATAAAGTGGCCACTGAGTGTGTATTAAGTATCGCCATATGAAAATATTATACACACTGTGTTAGAAGAATTGGTCACTTGGCAGATACAGTAAATAATGCAACTATGCTGATAACCAAATATTGATCGGTCCGTTTTTTAAGCTTAAATGCGGACATCACACACTTCCAGCTTTTTCAGTCTTCCTTGTTTTATCTAATAGTGAATTTAACAGCCATCAGTTATAAATGCTGCAGCCTTTTCTGTTTGGTCAAAGGACATTAGCCTCAGCAGCCATTGCTCAATAAGTTAGCAATATCTGAGGGGTATATTTTCTCCTTTGGTTGCAGTTACAAGCAAAACATAGTTGTGAAATTGATCCAAAATCTAACCAAGTTTAAAAAGCCATGCATTACTTTGAGTGGCAACAAAATTTTAAGACTGTAAGGGGTCTGTATCACCTTGCACTGTCTTTGCCAAAAATAAATTTGCGTCCGGAACATTGGCTGCCCGATATAACCCCATGCACTTTACTGCTTTCATCAGCTCAGCAACTTTTTTACATTCTTTCACAGTTTATAGCTCTCACGACATGTTAACTTCATGAACTTCATTTAATTCTTCTTCTATATTTATTCAAGCACTATCAAGACTATTATTTGCAGCACAGCAGTATGTGCTAGCATGTGGCTTGTGGCTGGTATCTGTTTCCTTCTCTCAGTTTGTGTTTTCAGTTTGGTTTCAGTCAGCATGTGTCTACTACTGAGTTACAAAGCAGTGATGCACGTGCTGAAACTAAACACATTTCATATCTTCTTTCTAATTATTCTGTTTGACGCTGTCAGAGATTATAATCCTTCACAGAGAAAATTACATCTTGGAGTGGGATGATTAAGTATAAAGGCAGCAGCACTCTGCTTTCTCTTTGTTCATCCATCTGTCTTTCCCTTCCTCCCTGTCTCCGCCTTTAATTAATTCACAAACACACACATTGTGCTCATACACACACTCAGCCTGCTGTCTGTGCTGCGGCGGAGGCAGGTTTTAACGAGCTTTGAAGTAATGAGGGCTCAGATAATAGTCTTATTGCACCACCGAGGTGGGGGAGTAGCGTACTAAACTAGCAGATTAGCTCACTTAGAATATCCCCCCCCCCACACACACACACACACACATACACAGACTCATCCAGTGGCTGATTTTGGTATGACGTGTTTGGGCATCTTTGACACTCTGCTCAGAGGGATTTAAAGTTAGCGCGACAACAGAATTAGCTTGTTTTCATGTTGTTCCTTTTGTATGAAGTCAGTTGTGGCTTTGTGGGTTTCTTTTGCAACTTGAATGCTGTCATAGATTCCTTGAAACATCACTTCTCTGAACAGGATCCATTTAAAGCTCTCGGTTCTTAGTAAGAGCCCTGGATAGAGACTTGAAGCAACGAGGCGAAGCTGATACAGCGTCTGAACCTCTGCGCAGACAGTTTAAAGCCAGCAGTCGAGGTTTCTGCTCAGTGTTCGTGAACCAGCTGTTGTAGACACAGATGGGTGTTGTTACTGGGCTCAGAGAAACAACCACAAACTGATTCAAGCAGGATTTTAATAATGCTGTTTTGTGGTAGCTGATTTTGGATCAGCATCAGACTAAACTGGGGGGGAATAGATGATTTATGAAGTCCAATTAAGTGCATCTGAAAGGAGATTTCCTCTGTCTTAAAGTAAAGCCATCCGCTGACTCGTGCGGTAGCTTTTTTTGTGCAACATTTCAACCTTATGTAGGTCAGGAAACAGACATACTCTGCAGTGTGAGAGACTTGGCTGAGATGTTGTGCAAGAAAGCCATCTTGGCTCAGAAGTCTCATGTTGAATTTACTGCAGTTATTTGTCAAAATGACATAAAAAATGAGGGATGAATATCCAAATCTTAATTAGTATTTACCCCGATTAAACTTGTGTCAGAGTATGTGTTAAGTAAATTAGCAGGAATAGAAATGCAGTTATCCAAGAGATGAAGTCCACATTCATCTTTGTTCCCCTTTGATCACTGGAGAGGATCAGGACGGGGAAGAGAGCTGAGCACCTGTTTTGGGTCAGTCTTAACAGTAAACCAGTGGGGTGTTAAAATGTAGAGAAAGGTAGTTTGAGTTCATAGAAGGGTAGAAAGACAGGAGAGTCTCAGTTACACCCATTGGTGCAGCATGAGGTCACTGCTGACGAGGCACTGGTCTCCAGGAAGTTCAAGGGTTTCTTTTCATGCGATCTTAAAGTCTGATGCTTTGGATTTACCGTGGATTTAATGTGACACACTGAAGCAAACACATCATCCGCTTTAAGCCAGCTGCCAGTAGCTTGCTTTATACTACCATCAAGAGATTTCCATTGTTTCGTAGTTTTATGACTGCCTTCCCTATCCTGTTATTCTTCCATATACTGTAGGGCGTAATCATTCTGTCTAGAAAATGTCAAACAATTGTGAAAAATGCTCGTCACAAATGTCTCCAGATTGCTTCTTTTGTCCACAAAGCCCAAAGACTGTGAGCAAATTCTCACACTTTAGAAGCTGGAGCCACCGAATGTTTAATATTTTTGCTTGAAAACTGACTGAAATGATTAATTAATTATCAAAATAGCTTATCAGTTTACCAGCTAATCGCCACAGCACTAATATGCAGTATGAAAATAAACGTGCAGAGACTCAAAACTTGATTGAGATAGATAATCCATCATAGGGGTCAAAGTTCAGCCGTTCATTGAACTCACCTTACTGCTCAACCTGCTTCTGTTACCCTTCACAGTTTGCATCTCATGTTTCTGCTCAAGTCAGAAAGGTGACACCTCTTACTTCCTGTCACTACATAAACTCGAATACCTACCAGTTTATTACTACCTTAAATTATGTGCAACAAGTAGCTAAGAGCTCACAAGCCACAGTGCCTCAAACTTACACAGCAAAAGGAGAAAAACACCTCTCTTTCCATCACTCACTCATCACCATCACACCCGCTCTGTCTGAAGCGTAACGCAAACAGCCAGAGGGCGATGCAGTGTCCTCATTACCTTTCATGATCACACTTTGTTTTTAACGGTTACAGACAATGCGCAGAGGGAAGGATTTGCAATGCAGATGACTGCCAGCTCTGCCACCACTGATTGTGCGCAGCTACAGTCTGAATTTGCATAACACAACACAGGAAGTGCAGGAATAGATTTTTAATAGATTGCTGTGGTTATCAGGCCGCTGAATATGTTTTGCAAATGATCTGCCTCTGCACAGCACGTGATACCCACTCCACCTGATGTTGCTCCTGTCACAGGAAAATTGCGATCAGTTTGGCGTCAGGATCATATTTTGAGATTTCTGGTGTGTAGTGGCAGAGTGGAATTGTAAAGGACAGAAACACTTTTCATAGTGTTTATGTGAGTGATGTCGGTATCAGTAATAGAAATGGGAGCTTATTTATTATAGATTTATTGAGTTATTATTCAGCAACTTGGGATATCAAATCAAGCTCCTTACCACATTCCCCAGCTCCATCCTCTACAATAATGACAGATATTTTTCACACAAACGAACTCTGCCTAGCAACAGCCCGGCCAGTCAGCGTGTAGCCGCAGGACGTTAGACACACGACTGAAAAGATGGATGGTAATGTCAGACATCACTGCAGCTGCAATTATTGATTTGTTTGCTCTTTCTTGTGTTTGTATGTGGGCTTGTCTTTTATTGTCTGTGTGTATAAGGGATTGTGATAACATCAGAGGCTCACTGAGCTCATTGTCTCTTGAGCTGCCGTCTGGAGTGTAACTGCAGTGATGAAGTTGTTTACAAGCAGATGTTAAATCGTACATTTTAGATGAATTCATATGTTAATAGAAAAATTGGTAACATTTATGTGGTGGTTCGCTTTAGCCGATGGACAGAACATTGATTAAATGAATCGTCAACAATTTTATTTGCTAGATAAAGCTTCTCAAATGTGAGGATTTGCTGCTTTTTTTCTTGTTTACATCAAAATGTAGACCCCAGATTTTGTTTGGTATGCACTTTCAGTTTCTCCAAGCTATTTGGGATCAGTAGGACCTGATAAGTAGGAAAAAACTAATTATTTTGTGACTCTGTGGGTCAGGGGTCACTGTTCAAGTCTAAAACTGTTCAAAACTGTTCATTTCAGTGCCTGAACATGGCTGTGCAAGACAGTGCTCCACACTCCAAGCTAGGAATTTCCTTTTTGTCTGTGGGAACAGTCGTCACACCTTTCCTGGCCTTTATAAAATGCTGCAGTAATACAATAATAAAGTTCCATTGTCCTTAAATGAGTGCTTTTTAATTTACAGCGTCTTAGCCTGTTACTATTGCTAAAAATGGTCAAATTTTGTATGTAAACTGCAAATGTTCAGCACAATTAAATAAGTTTCAACCATAAAATCTGATCAGGTTTTGTACCTTGTCCTCTCTTCTGTCTGGATCGGCTGTAGACTGAGCGTAAAAGTGTCCATGAGCGAGGACAACATGTGTAACTTAAGCAGAATTAAGTATAAAGCAGGATTTATAGTTGTGTGCAGACTCTACGCCGTAGTCATTTATACCTGTGCGGTGGTGTGTCTGTGTCACTCTGCAGTGACACCTCCTAAACACTAGTTGGTGGTGGAGGATTCTGTGAAGTGCTGTAAAGTTTAGTTGATTTAAAACACACATTAAACACACTTTAAACATGACTTATTAGGGACAATTTCAAACACAAGTACACAAATCAGCTTCACTATAACTCGCAGCATTCACAGACAAACACTTGTCTTTATCTGGACTAGGGCTGCCACGATTAGTCGACTAATCGATGACTAATCGACTATTAAAATAATCGGTGACTATTTTAGTAGTCGACTAATCGGTTTGAGTCATTTTTCATAGAAAAGTACTATGAAAGTACCTCAAAATACTCTTACTGCAGCTTCTTACGTTCAGATATTAGCAGCTTTACACACTCTGCCGTGACAGTAAACTAAAACCCTTTGGCGTGAGTATGAAACAAGACATTAGATGACGTAATTTTGGGGTTTGGGAGAGACAGACTGACATTTTTCAACATTTTAACACATTTTTCGATGAAATGATTAGTCGACTAATCGAAGAAATAATCGACAGATTAGTCGACAATGAAAATAATCGTTAGTGGCAGCCCTAATCTGGACACATTTTCCCCACAAATACAACATGCTAACGTTATTAGCACAAGTCTATGGCATTTTACATTGTATAAATTAGCCTAGCGGCTAGTGATCTTTTCCTCTTCTCATACGAAGCCAGGGACAACAGCAACATTTAACAAAGGTAACAGCACACATTTCGGCTCCATTACAACTCACAAGGTTCACCGACAAAACAGCTGTCTTATACTGAACGTGTTTTCCAAACAAATATAACATGCTAATGTTATTAGGGTGCAGCAAATCCGAAATGTAATGTCCTCATATGAGGATGCAGGGTTCCAGGAGGATAGTATGTGTATTTAAATGCAGCATGTTAAAACTGTGTCCACCCAGGCAGTTATGACGCATTTTATTCAGTGTCTGTTTCTGTCCCTTTATGTGTCTCCAGTACTGGATCAATGAGTTTACCAGCACTCTGGGCATTGGAGTCTTTCACTCAGGGATTGAGATCTATGGAAGAGGTAAGATTACACCACATGTATCAGGTGACTTCCTGTGGATGGTGTTTCAGAAGGGATGCTTTTGTTACACTCTGGCTAAAGATTATTTGCAATCATTAGTTAACAAAGAGAGTTTTTTTGCATGAGAATGGGTTTGTACTGATGTTTTCATGTTGTGTGTGTGTTTAGAGTTTGCCTATGGTGGACACCCGTACCCATTCTCAGGGATCTTTGAGATTACACCAGGTGATGCAACCGAACTCGGCGAGACCTTTAAGTTCAAGTAAGTATGAGATATTTGGTGTTTATATGCACAGAATCACAGGGTTACAAATGTGCAATCTCAGCAACTGGTCCGACATCTCGCAACAAACCAGAGAACTAGTCAGATATGGAGCCAGTCAGTCTGTTTTATGGTGAGTCTGTGTGTTAGTTGTGGTCAGAGACACTTCAGACAGGAAAAGCATCACATGGCGGCAGAACAGTGGGATGAAAGGAGAGTTACTTACACTAAAGTAGAAATGCATCTTTGTCTTTAAAGTAATTCCAAAGTCGGACCAAAACTGAAACAAACATAGAAGCCTGTAGAAGTCTAAATATTTCCAGCACTAAAACTTGTAACTGTTTGTGAAATTCAGACTGTTTGGCGCCGCGAGGAAGAGCCGTGCTCTGTCTGTCCTCTTTTTCTTTCCCACACACATTAAAAAAATTGCAGGAAGCAGCATCTTCTGTCGCTATACAGTTAAAACAACAAACTCATGATTCCAAAATAAGGTCAGGAGGAGGGGAACAGTCTGATTACTGATCTGCTGTGTGTATTGAAGATTCACAAGGTGACAGTGGAGCATATAATCGCGCTCTCTGATTGCCTGAGTTTCTCTGCGTAACCTGGTGCATGTATAGTGATAAGTAATCTGGTCAGCCAACTAGTCACAGAGTCATGAGCTGACTGTGCAGGCAGCCCGTCTGTAAGTCACCTCAGCTGCATAATTAAACATAGAAACACTTTGATGCCAAGCACCATAAACTCTTAAGACTGTTTGGATCATGAGTTACCCTCTGAACTGAACAGGACCAGTCAGTCAATTAATGATTGTCCGACAGTCTCTCTGTTAGCGAATCATTAATTTGTTGAGATTCCAGCTCTATTCTGAGAATTCAGTCAACCAGTCAGTCAGTCAGCGGCCTGGTATGTGCCTGTAATGAGGGCTACTGGTTATTACTGCCTCTGTAGGACGGAGAGATAAAAAATACAAGGATGGAGAGGACAGCATGTGACAGACATTTTCTGATTTCACACTTTTTCCTCATGGTTCGTGGCAGCTGACTTGTCTTGAACAGAGAATGAATGAGAGGAAAAAGTGGAATTTCACCTCAGTCTTCATGCAACACTACATACTGTAACTCTGAAATGGAAAAAGGGTGAAAATATGAGTGAAGTTGCTGCATAAAAGTTAAGGTTACGAGTTTTTACATACATTTATGCATGTAATGCAATCAGATATAGCATCCCTGCAATAAACCATGATTTTAAATCTTATAATATTCAATTAATGTCGGGGTTTTGATTCAACTCTATGGTCAGTTAGACTGCAGTATATTAGCAGTATTTATTGATCTTGCATATAAGTAAATGAGGTGGAAAATAACAAGTTGCATGGTCTTTATGTCCGGGAAACCCAACTAAATATAAGCCACTGAGTGGTTTCAGAAAAGCAAAGGCGTTGCGATGAAAATATGTTTAACTGCAGTTTTTAAAGGGCTTGTAAATGTGTGATATTTCTCTCACATCATTGCTTTGTTTGGGACGTTTTGTCTGATTTTTACCGCAGCTGAAATCCAGAATGTCGTGGTGGATGAGACGAGAGAGCTTCCAGTCAGTTCAATACGTTTTTTGGATTCGCAGAATCAGCCCAGGGTCTGTGTTTGTGTGTGTGCAGCTACCCTGCATTGCTCTGTATTACTTCTGCTCTAGTTGATCTGCCCTGTGGCTTTAGACAGACTCTGGCGCACACACACAGACACACTTGCTGTCTCCATGCAGGCCACTAGACCATAAGTATGGATCATCCGGGACAAATGCCTGCATATCACCCACTGTGTGGTGCCAAATGCAGAGCGAATCAAGCGCTCTCGCAGTGCAAAATATTTCATTAAGATATGTTGTCCTTTAAATGTCAAAGGTATAGTATGCAGGATTTTCCTTAAAAACAAAGACTCATACAAAATAAATTCCTTAGTCATCACTTCATGACCCAATAGAAGTGTGTGGCAGTGTATTTATCTGCACAGACTCTGCTCTTTGCCAGTATTTTATTATTTTCTTCCTAATTTGCTGTGCTTGGGACGTTCCTGGGCACAGTGCACAGGTGAGGTCAGGACTTTATAAACGCTAGCAACCAGTTGCCAGATTGTAAACGGCATGCATCTTAAAGGAGGCTACCAAAATGGTGCACAAAAAAATGGACACAAAGTCAGGCGAAATGCTAAGCTGACAAAACTGGGGCTGGGTTTAGTTTTCGCTGGCGATACTGTTCACAAGCAGACCAGGTGAGTCAAGGTGAAAAGTTCTAACACTTTATTGAACAGATTTGGTAAATCTCAGTCCAACTTAATTTGACTTTTTTAGCCATGCTAGCAGCTTGGCTCTATGGACGGCCATGTTTGTTTATTTATTTTAACAACAATTTAATGGCTCGCCATGATATTTGGTGCAGACATTCATAGTCCCTAGAGGATGAGCCCTTATAGCACTGATGATACCCGGACTGCAAAACTAATGACATTATCTTCAGCCTCAGCTATAGACTGTATTCAGTGCTTAATAGCAAATGCTAGCATGCTAACATACTAAAATAAGATCAAAGCACTGTCTAGACTCCTCATTCATTCAGATTAAGGCATTAAGACATGTGACTGCAGTGTGGAAAAGAGCAAAATATTTGTAAATGACTCACATGACGGACCTGATGAGGCCTGTTGATTTTGTTAAATACAGAAAAAAATGGTGGATGCCAAAAAGTCTCTTAAATAACTTCAACGTGTTTTTTTTTTTTTTTTTGTACCAGCCATTCTTACACTAGGCATGATAATGGTGCTAAAGACGTTTGAATAAAATGCCTGGAAGTCGTTCTTGATGTTTGGTCTGTAAGTAATAATATCTGAGACCTGCCTCCGCTCTGTGTCCCCGCTCGTCCCTGCAGAGAAGCCATAGTCCTGGGCAGCACAGACTTCACAGAGGAGGATGTGGAGCGGATCGTGGAGGAGATGGGGAAGGAGTATAAAGGAAACGCCTACCACCTCATGCACAAGAACTGCAACCACTTCTCCTCAGCACTGTCAGAGGTAGGTGCACACACATGTACACACACAAATGTCCTGTTTGCAGCCAGTTTGGACACACGCTTCACACCACTGCACTATTTTGACTGTGAGACTGTGTTTACCTGGCATGAGGTGAATAACTATCTCCTGATTTTATCTTTGTCTGTCTGTCTGTCTGTCTGTCTGTGTATGTGTGTGTGTGTGTGTGTGTGTGTGTGTGTGTGTGTGTACTTTCAATCGGCTTACCCTGGTGTGACTAATGAGCAGGGAGTCTTACAGTTAGCATCTAGCACTGAGATGGGGATTAAGACACACTGATACAGGCCCAGACATGCAGAGCCAGCTGGCAAACACACACACACACACACACACACACACGGATGGTTGGTTGTTGCAGCTTTGAAAGATCAAGCATAACAATTAATTCTCCAGAGAGAACATCTGACGTGCGTGACCTGATGTCAGTCGTGTTCTTGAAAAGCAAATCAACACAGTGTACTCTGTTAACACTTTGTCTCTGTCTCATTATGTAAGTAGATTATCTGTGCACAACGCTGTTCATCTGAGAGATGGAGCGCTTGTTGTCCACTAGTCACGGGTTGGTGGGTTGATCACCAGCTCTTTGTGTCTGTTGTTGTTGTGTTGGGACTAGCTGGTGAACGTAATCGGGGGTTGATGAGGAACAAAACATAACTAAAATTCTAATATGGTTTGTAGCCAGAAGCTCATCTCCAAAGAATGTTTGTCTGTGTCTGTCGGATGTGTAAACGAGCCCCTGCTTGCCAGATCAACTTTATAGAGTGATCAAATATAAATGTGTTTACAGCTTGTTGCACTGCTCCCAAGTGGCCAAAAAAAATCAATTAATGCAGGTTTAAGGGAGGAGGGGAACTCATTTCCTCCACAGGTTGGCTGGGCTCAGCCTTAGAGATAGGCCGAGGAGCTCAGACATCAAGAGGGAGCTCAGAGTACAGCTGCAGATCCGTCACATCAAGAGGGGCCAGTTGAAGTGGTTCGGGTGTCTGATCAGGATGCCTCCTGGGCACCTCCTGTTAGAGGTTTTTCAGGCAAGTCCAACTGGTAGAAGGCCCCTGTGTAGACCCGGAAAATGCTGGAGGGATTATATATCTCATGTGGTCTGGGTACACCTTTCCAGGAGGAAAATGTTGCTGGGGAGAGGGACATCTGGAGTACTGTGCTCAGCCTGTTGCCCCCGCGACCCAGCTTCGGATAAGCAGATGAAAATGAATGAAAAAGATTGAAGAACTTTGGGTCTTATTTTGCTGTCGTCTTTCCTTTTACGTCCTCCTCTCTTTCTCTCCTCTTGCCTGGTAGTCAGTTACTTTTATCAGGAATCAAGTGTCATGAACAGCTCATGCTGCTGATTCGAATGCTCAGGTATCTCTGAAAACATGTGACTGCTGTGTGAAGTCTGCAGCTACACCTTTTTTTTGTCAGCCAACCACTGTAACTGTGTGTCTTTCGGACCTGTGTGTAATTGACAAGCAAGAGTGAAAACATTGAATTTCTCCTCAGGGGGATTAATAAAGTAAAATAAACTTAAACTTAAGCTTAACAGGTGTTTTTTTGTCCTGGATTAGCTGTTTGTCTCTTGCAGATGTAGGCTTCCTGCTCATAGTTGAGCTCATCTGGGACATCATCTGTGTAGCCAGGGCAAGACAGAGTGATTTTCTGTGATACAGTGCCTGGGTTTCCTCCTGTCACGACACCCTCATCTCTGAGGAAGTTGCCGCAGCTTAAACAAAGTATACATTCTCATCTGTTGGCTTTGTAAGACATTGTTGTGGTTAAAGCCACCCCACCGTCCCTGTCTCCCCACGTATCTGAAAAAGTAACCTATCAGCAGCTCCTGCAGATGTTTTGATAAGAGCACAAATGAAGCCCATTGACTGGGAAACACTGAGTTTCTTGGAAGCCAGTCGCCCCATAATGCTGTAATAACACTGATAGAGCTAAGTGAGGATAATTAGCCCTCACATTGACAGTTTTGCTGCCTGTGCCTGTGCGCTAGTCTGCTAAAAGAAGGAGGTGTGAGAGAGAAATCCACCAGAGACTCGAAAGGTTTTCTTTCCCACAGGTCACTGAGTTTCTGGATTATCCTGGGACTTTAATCTGTTTTCATAAGACAAAGAAAGTCAGGAAATGTAGTGGAGTTTCCTGGAAGTTTCAGACGTCTTTCACTTGGGTCACATATCACAAGAGAAAAGCAGGGTGATTTTTTCAGTTCTGTGTTCATTGTTTCAAATTTATTCCACAGCGAGCTCAGCTATACACGGAAACACTCTGTTTACCCCCTCAGATGTCGTCTGACCTAGAAAACAGTAACAAACCAGGAAGGAGAGGAGAATGTGTGGATCATGAAAGCGTCTTGGTTTAGAGAGCAAAGAAAAAAGAAAGTCTGGATACAAATAATGTTTACTTTAACATTCATTTCAATTTTTTTATTTAACATTCAAAGCTGTAACCTTGTTAACTGAAGAATCAGCTGTTGTTAGACACAGATTCCCCCCACAATGCATCACTTTTACCACTGATGTTACTGTTGTTAAGCTGGGCGTAGTGTTTGTGGTTTTTGTGTCTGTCGACTCCAGTTCACCTTTTCTGTTGCAAAACTGCACTGCAGAAAAACAGTATTCACAGAGGGGAGGACTGAAGGGGCATGACTGTGATCAACCTTTATTTATTAAGGTATCGCGGACATGTCTTAAACAAAAGTTTGTTTAACTAGAAATGAACGCATACAAACTTGTCAAAATATTATCGAAACACACGTCAAATTGTATCTCTCTATAGGATCTTTGGTCTGCTATCCCCCAAAAAAGGGGCGTGAAGTACCTATATGTGCCGATCTGGGGCTCATTTATTAACACTGGGTACACACAAAACAAGGCCTAAAAGAGGCGTACGCCACTTCCAACGTAAAAGTTGTGATGTATAAACAGACTTCAACTTTGACCCATGCTTATGAACATTTTGGAGACGGGAAAATGGCGATGCAGATGGTGAGGTGGAAGCCTGACTGTAGAAATTGTCAAATATTTTTGGTGCACGCTATTTTTGGCTTTTGTCCGTATGTACATTTTTGGGATAGATCCTTCGCAATATTTTATAAATGAGACCCCTGGCCTATTATTTTATTTTATTTATTTTTTTCTTTTATATACGTTATTAATCCCAGATGGGAAATTCAGTTTTTTCACTCTGTTGTCATTAACACACAGGCCTGAAATACATACATGCACAAACAGGACCTATCATGCATTAAATGGAGAGATGTCTGAGTGAGGGGGCTGCCCTGGTCAGGTGCCCCGAGCAGTTCGGGGTGCGGTGCCTTGCTCAACGTATTTTAAACTACTTAAATTAAGTAATGGAAATGTGGTAAAATACAAAAAAAATTTTTTAGAAATTATTAAAAAAAATCATTGATAAAAATATGTGGGAACCCTAAATACAAAAATATAAAACGAATATTGTGTATAATTTTTTTTTTTTTTTTTTTTTTTAAATGACCAAATTATATATCTAAAATCTTTCTCCTTACAGAAATACTGCATCTAAAATTCATACCCAGCGTCAGGTGCTCGGCATCTGTCTGCTGTTGCACCAATTGTAGTCATATATTAGTTAAAATAACCCTTAATACTAAATTGATTTTTTTAGTCAGATGGAAGATGGATTATTATTTGTCCATGTCATAGCAAAAGATTTGTTTTCAGCAATTGAGGCCGTTTGACTGAATCCCACTTTATGTCTTGTTTCTAAGAGCAACACCGATCACTGACTGAGCAGAATAAGTCTGGAAAAGTTCTCTGTCTTGTCTCTGATAAATCCTAAATACAGGTCTTGCTTCACACAACAATAAAACGTGTGTGAAAGTCCCTATCTCTGTTTTATATCTGGGGCACACATATCAAATAAACTCGGTGTGTGTGTGTGTGTGTGTGTGTGTGTGTGTGTGTGTGTGTGTGTGTGTGTGAATGAATGAGAGGCACCTTGAAAAGCACTTTGAATAAAAGAGCTACATGAATCAGCCTTGATGAGGATAATATCAAACTGTAGAAGGTTGTGATTGCTGCTAAAAAACAACTACTGTCTCCTCTCCTCAGATCCTGTGTGGCAGGGAGATCCCTCGCTGGGTCAACCGCTTGGCCTACTTCAGCTCCTGCGTGCCATTCCTCCAGAGCTGCCTGCCCAAAGAGTGGCTGACCCCGGCTGCCTTACAGTCCAGCGTCAGCCAGGAGCTCCACGGAGCAGGAGAGCTGGAGGAGGCCGAGGACGCCGCTGCCACAGCCTCCCTGGCATCCATGTCGCCCTCCTCCTCCTCCAGCCCTTCCTCCTTGCCTCGCCATTCACGCCACCACCAGCCCCGCCGGTAGGAGCTGCAAGGTCTGCTGGGAGACTCGGAGGCTCGACTTGTGGTTACAGAGACTGTCAGATAACCGGATAACTGCAGCGGCTGATGAGTCCAGCGACGACCAGAAGTCCTATTAGACTGTCCCGGAGCAAGGCTCTGAACTGCTCCCTGCTCCGTGGTAAGAACGGCAGCCAAATCTCTGCAATGATCCAGAGCAGTGGGAGGAACTCTTGGTGCTGACGAAGGCAGGATCATCTCTCTGGACACGGCTGATGGATTCCAACATCCCGTACTAAATCCAGACTGATCCCCTCAAGTCTCTTTCATTGTTTTACCAGCCAACTTGCAGCGCAGAACGGAAACAGCACAGGTCAAAATGTTTCAAAATTTACCAGCCACATCCAGATTTCACCAGCAGTTAGTTGGTAGATGGTGCTAATCTCCACCTTGTCGCAGTGGAAACCATTGAGCGTGAGTTTGAGTCAGTTTATAAGGACAACAAAAACACAAACGCATCACCAGACCTTTATTTTTCCACTGTAGTGTGAATACATCTTTTCATATTAACGTTCATATAATCTGAGCTTCGACTGTATTGCTCTCAACCAAAGACTGTATGTGAAGAAGGACGGCGTGACAGCTACAGTTTAGGTCATAAACCCCGCCCCCTCCATGTTAGTCGATGATATGGGTATAAATAAGTTTTTCAAGATGGCTTCTGTCATTACAGGAATAGTTCTTATAACTCCTGTTCATTTTCTGATTAGTTGGGTTTTTATTTGTAATTCGATGCAAGGAAAAAGGTGTGTGACGTCACAGTTGACAGCTGTATGTGTTAATCGATGTGCTTGCAGTCAGATTTGTGAACTTGATATTGTGGCTTCACTTCCTGTTGCTACTGTGCAGAATTTGGCTCCAAAGGCACAAGATGGCAGCGCTCTTGTCAGGTATTTTTAATAGATGTATAAAGGGAACTGGATACAGCAATGGAGGCGGGGACTTGTTTATGCCCATGAAAGTTGCTCAGTGGTGCATGAAGCCAATATAGTTCTACTTCCTGGGTGTAAAATTACCCGCATCTTCTGTATCGTTGGGCCCATCAAGTGGCTAAATTACATGTTAGCCCTCCGCTAATTTGGACGCAGATAAAATGATTCAATCACCTGACTTTCAAAATGTTAATCAGACTGAATGGATCAAATCCCGCTAGTTAAACGAGTCATTTTGTGGGGGTTGTGACAATCAAAAAAATGTGTCCATTGATTTACAGACGTCTCTTTCCCAATGTAAGTCTATGGGGCCCCAATGGCATCTTTGTTGTTGCATAGTTTGGTCACATTTTCAGATTGGCTTCAGAGTCCAGTGCAGATCTGAGGGCCAGGGGCCAGTTGCACAAAACATCCTTAGTAAAGATTTTCCTTTAAGTCCTAGTTAAGGTTTCCTTAAAGTATTTACTTCAGTATTTTTTCCTTTTCTTGGACTTATACTTAAGGAATTGGTAGACCTTTGCACAAAAGACCTTAGCGACCAAATCAAGGTTTAAAAAAAGTAAATGAGCTCTGACTCTGTTTCAACTGCAACATGACCGAGTTTATGTTGATGAAGGAAAAAAACACACACCTTGAGAAGAGTGTTAAGTGACCAGGAGAACCCAGTGGATACGCTTTTGATTTCACACTTTAAATTTGACTGAATTGATTTTCGTTGTATCTTCCTATAGGTGTTTTCTGTTTTCTAGTATTTGGGGTCAAATTTACTTGGTAGTTTGTGCTTTCTATGATTGTATACCTCCAGAAGTTTAATCTTTTCCTCCTCTGACCAACACGGTTTTCTTGTCTTCTTTTTGTCTGCCATTATTTCACGAACTATAAGCCAACTTTGTGAGATGATAACAGGCATCACAAGCACAAGAGACCAAGCAAACAAACAATCTCCATCAAAACTTTTTCTGCTGTAAAAGGATTTAATGTTTTTCCTTAACTAAGGACCTTTTAAGGGATTCTGTGCAGCTGTGGAAGTCCCTCAGCTAAGGAGAAAATGTGTCAATCCTAAGAAGAAAACTTAAGGTGTTTTGTGCAACCGGTCTTATGATACTCCATTTTAGTACAGTGGGAGGAAGTGGCGATACTTTGTGCATCTTCATATACAGTCTGTGTTCTCAACACTGCAGTCTGACGCCATGTGAGGAGAAATTTCGTTATTATAGTTTTAAATTACCGCTAACCAAGCCTTGGTGTAATTTGACCTGTGGCTGGTAAATGTTTTCACACTGCAGCCGTCTGTCGTTAACACATCCTGAAATATTTGGCTGGTAAAATTGTGAAAGCAGCAGGTGGAGTTGGGAATCGATACACTTTGCCTCAACGTGCTGTGTGTGTGCGTCAGGACCTCAGCCTTTTGTAATGTTTCTCTCACAGCAGAACTACAATCAGTGTCACTTTCCTCAAACACCACATCGACACAGACACGCTGATCCAGAACCAGTGTGGGTGAAACCCCCAAACACACCTCCAATGGGTTCAGTTCCAGGTAACTTCTGCTCCCCTAGTTTCTCTCTTTGTTCCTTTTTGATGTCAAATCTGTATCAGCAGTTGTCAGGTACCTGTAGCAGCTCCCAAAATCCTACCTGCCCCTCACGGGATAACCACATGTGATTAGAGAAAACTGAACCCATAAATTATATCAGCCTTTAATGTAACGATCATAAAAAGCAACAGTAATATAATGTTTTTTCTCGTAAAATAATTTTAGACTGAGGTTTGGGCAGTGACGTAGAGATTTTTGTTACTAGAAATTCCTGGAGAGTGAATTATTTCTCAGTAGCAACTGCCAAGGTGCCTTTGAGCAAGGTACTTAACCCACAAGTGTTCCAGTGGCCAACAGCAGAGGACTGTGGTCGTGCTGGACTGCTCCCAGTGTGTTCGCCTCTGTGAGCAAAATGTATTTACCAGAGGTAATTCAAGGTTCAAGTTTACATTACGGACATGATGTCAGCCCACAGCGGTTTGTAATCTGCGTAAATGTCTGAAGACGACAGGCGGGTGGCGCGGAGGAAGGGAGTTTGAGGAAGAGTGTGTCTTAAACAGGAAGTGAAACCCTCTCCAACTGACCTGCCATCAGCCTCCTGACAGTCACTGTCCTCACATCTGTGTCCAGTTCGGGACGATGCACATTTCCTTGGTTTTATTTCAAGCGTTTATACTTTCATTTGATGTGTGAATAACTCACTGAAATCATCACGTACTATAAGAAGAAGATGCTGCTTTTCCCAAATGATGAGCACCTCATTTCTTTATATGCTGTCAACAACAACAACAACACGAATGCTGCATCATGTGTATTGTCCTAAACAAGAGCAATGGATGTGTTGAAACATACTCAGTCGATTTTAGCTGAATTGCTGGAAGTCCGAGGACTCCAAGCTGGGAAACTGTCAAATGTTGTCCGGAAAATCTTTGTTTTTAATATATTTCTATGATATATGGACTCTGGCCTTTTTGTCTGTTTTGTTTATGTTGGATAAACTCAGGACTCCAAAAGGCTTTGTAATATAACCCTTTTAACTTTTTATCCCACGTTTTATGTTTGCGTTTGTCGTTGCTTTTTTCTAATGCAGTAGTCACTCCAGAGAGCTTTTCAAGTACGCACTGTGGCAGTGCAGTTTTATACTCTTCTCTTTGATAACAACAACAAAAAAGAGCTTTTGTTTACAACCTGTTTGGATGTGAGCCTGTGCTGCTCTTTTGTTTTCCTGTCTGTGCATGAATGTGTGAGAGTGCGCGCGCGCACGCGTGTGTGTGTGTGTGTGTGTGTGTGTGTGAACACTTGTATTATTAATGGTTATCAACAAGCTGCCAACTGGGCCAAATTTCCCGACATGAAACACACACACACGGCATAATAGAACAAATGTAGCAGCGTCTCCAAGGTTTTTGTTTTTCAAAATGTTGCCTCATCTGCAAGAGATACGATTTCTATGAACAACTTCTTGTCCTTTAATTTCGGATGTTCTCAGTAACATTTCAGTTGCTGGTAAAAAAAAATATTTTCAGGACTTTTTTTTTTTAGCACAAAACAGAAGCAGTGTTAAAGCAAAGACACACACACACACGGTGACATTTCTCATGACACCAGCATATTTGTGATTTGGAGTGATTCAGCTTGGTGTATTATGAATTCATTTAAATGTTGAAGTTAATTTTTAATGCACTGACACACACACACTTACCGCTCTTGTCGGCGCCCTCTGCTGGCTGTTACCTGTACTGTTACCTGTCTGTGCTTCTCCAACACAGACACTGAGGTTTCCCTTAACGTTCATAACTTTCAAGGTTATTTCTGTCTATTGACAAACAATATGTCATCAAACACTAGTCATCCACCAGGGGAAAAAATAGTTGCTTTATGTTTGTATCTCAACATTTAAAGTTCCACAAATAACCATTACTGAGGCCAAAGATAACTTCACTCTTTTTTTGAACAGCCATTGAGCCATTGATTTTCATCACGTGTGTCCTGCTTTCATAATGAATGTCTTTCCTTTTTTTTTTTATTAAACCTTCATTTGTTTGAATAAATGTGGTTGTTCTATCATTATAATAGTGAGTTTCCTGTCAGATGATTATTTTATGGGACATTTGCACCACTTTGTGTGAGCTGTGAAAGTAGATTGGGAAACCTTAGTCATTCATACCCCTCTTCAAAAAACTGACTTCAGCTGTTTTACAGTGAACTCTCACAAAGCCTTCAGAGGAGTGGACCCGATTTGTACCCTGTTGTAAAGTTATTAAAGAAAAGTATACAATCTGTGTCTCCTGCTCTTGTTGTCTGTTTTGATACTGGTGCTGCTGCTCTTTATTTCAACCCAGAAAAATGCATTTGGGTGATTAATGAACCCTGTTTTGTATATTTTGTATATTGTTGTTTTTTCCTGTCACATGCAGTTTAGTTGCACCTGCACAGGAAATATGTTGGGGTGTTGGCAGATGCTTCAGCAGCATATCCCTAACTGCCGAATAACACAAGACATCCTTATTGGTTAGATGCCACTTAGAGTGCACTTTTTGTTGGAAATACGCCTATTTGCATTCTTGCAGAGAGTTACACAAGAACATCAATACAAATGTTATATTTGTTCATTAAATACAAAGGTGACGGCCAGGTTAGCTGAGCATAAAACTATCCAGAGGTAAAGCAGAGCACCTGTAAAGCTTTCTAAGCAACACACTGTATCTAGTTGGTTCAATCAGTCCAAAACTTAACATGTGCATTCTGTCAGACTGCATTTTTGGTCCCATATCCACTCTCCTCTCTAAAATGCACAGGCTCTGCCCAAACATCAAGTATTTTATTTTGAAAATACTTAGATTCTAGCGACAACATATCAAAGCTAATAACCTTGAAGGATATGGAGAAGTTTCTACTTTTCCTACAAAAGTTATAGTGAGGTAGACATCCTTTCAGTCTGCCAGAAATGTACTCCCTCTCTGTAATGCGCAGTCTCTGCCCTAACATCAGTTATTTTATTTTCTGTATACTTCAGATGATAACATTTAACCTTAGTGAACATGGAGAAAATTCTACGGAGCGGGGGCCAGAACCGGCCCACCAAAGGGTCCAATCCGGCCCACTGGATGACTTTGCTTTGAGACCACATTGGGCTCTATGTGGCCTGTGAACTAAAATGAGTTTAACACCCCTGTTTCAGACTGTATTTTAGGTTGGCCACAGAACAAATCCCCTCTCTATATGCACGGTCTCAGTGAGACAGTGAGTTTGATTCTTGGCCCTGACTCGTTATTAGTGAAGTCTGTATGTACTCCCAGTGTCCATGTGGTTTTTGCAGGTACTTTGGTTTGTTAGGGCCGCATTACAGAAACATGCAGCTTGATTGGACTCAAAATTGAGTGTGAATCAATTACTAGATAAAAATGTTTGCATCTGACATCCCATTTTGACATTCTTTTTAAAATAATGAGAGGTAAAGTCTTAAAAGTTACACTAAAACTCATTAAAGTTGGTCACCAGAGTGTCCCAGATGAAGCTAAACCAGCCACTAGGGGGAGACAAATACCCATCAATAATACAGCGACAGACAATGAAGTGGGTTGTAATTTTGTTAGATTACAAAGCTTGTGCAGTTAAGTGTGTCAATTAACAGACTTTTGCATTAAAATCCTCTACACTGATGCAGAGCTAATGCAAAATTAAACTAAATAGGTGCTCGAATCAAGTTGTTTTATATTCTATAATCTGCCCCTTACAAATAGGTCTCTTATGAATATGTTTCAGTAGCAAAGGTGCGTTGAGTTTTAAAAGGACAGTTCACCCCCAAATCAAAAATACATATTTTCCTCTCATCCATGAGTAGATGCAGGACTCCTTCTGCACATTGATTCGGTTTGCGGATGTAACTTCCTACGTGTAACTGCTCACAACAAGGTCTGTGGATTATTGGGTAACCAGGTCACGACTTCTAGAAAGAGACATTGCTTTTGAGTTTTTCCAAGTGTATTTTTTGATGCTTTTAGCACCACAAGCCGAGTGCCATCTGGTTCTATTATGTAAAAGCAAAGGCAGGCAGACAGACTACGGCCGATATCTCCAACACTCAGCAACTCACACCAAAACAAATCTGGACTGATAAACAGCACTACAGGTAAGAGGAAAATTACATATATATATTTTATTTTAGGGTGAACTGTCCCTTTAAATGCTAAGTCTATGAGTTTAGGTAGTATAAATACTTTCTGTACAAACTTGCCATCCTGCAGAGGTGGGAGTAAGTCACACATGTGCATGTCATAAGCATGTCTAAAGTCCTTGCTATAAGTCAAGCACATCACGAGTCAAGTCATGCTCACAAACTCATAAAGATGATGTAACATAAGCTGCACGCGGTGGTGGAATGTAACCGACCACACGAGCTCAGATACTGTCAGTACAAATCTTTTCTTGTCATGTCACCGTCTACCTTTACTCCACTGCATTTATCTGACAGCTTCAGTTACTGGTTACTTAACAAATTAAGACTTTGCAGTTGCTTTTACTAGTGTCCTGATCCTGGGTTTGTTCATATTCTGTTATCCTATGGACTTTGTCGAGGAGGTTTCTGTTCGTGTTCCTTGGTTCATGTTGTTCGTTCATGTTTAATCTGCTTCCTGTCTTATTTTGTAGATTCTCTCCTCATGTGTCGTGTCTGGTTTTGTTTCCTGTCTTTGTGTGCTTTCCCGCCGGTTTTCTGACACACCTGGCTCGTTAGTCCCTCCCTGTTCCCAGAGTCGTCCCTTCACACCTGTTCCGTAGTAGTCTTGTTTGCTCCACCCTGGTTGTGTCCTCCTACTCCAGCTGTGTCTCGTTCTTGTGATTAGTTTTCTGTGTTGATCCTGTGTTCCTCCTGGGTGCACTCTCTGGTCGTTCCTGCCTTCATCCCTGCGTTTTTCCTGTGCTCATCCCTGTTCAGTTTGTTTTTTTGTTCTGCTTTCATTCGTTTTGTTTAAGACTCTGCCTGTTGGCCTGCATTTGGGTCCTCCTATGAACTGACTCGTGACGGCTAGATTAAACAATTTAAATACTTCCTCTCCTGCTCCGAGCCCTCTGGTCAGGATGAACGACACACCACTCACATAACATACCTGCTGCTGTCAGAGAGCAGGGGAGATAATAACACACTGTCAAAGTCCCCCAAACGTGAGCCGAGCAGGTCAAACTCAAGTCTCAAGTCATGGATACCAAGTCAAAGTCAAGTGGAGTGTTTTATCAGTAACTTGAGTCACGTCATCCCCCACCTCTGCCATCCTGTCAGTAGTTAGAACACATTAAAACAACTACAAAATAGTGATTTCAATAGGAATTCATAATTAAGGTGTACTCTGAGATGCTTCCTTTTTGACTACTGTTGTCTGCGAGCAAACTGGAGTTTTACTGGCTTCATCGGCTGGAACTTCCAGTCAAACTCCAGCGGGATCTAAAGGAAGAAACAGATGTAAAATCAGGTACATGACAGCAGAAGAGTGTGACAGTATGAGTGTGGGTGGAGTGCTATTTCTTACCACGGTGTCTTTGCATGTTTCCACAGTGTAACTCTGCAGGAGACGGACAAGAACCATCTTCATGGTGAGGAGAGCGTAGCGCATCCCAACGCAGTTACGAGGGCCGAGACCGAACGGCATGTACGCGTACGGGTTCACCTCCTCCCCACTGTCTTTACTGAACCTACACATACAGATGGGCACACAGATACAGATAAGATCATGACGTCAAACGCTGAGAGAACAACAAACTCACATCAGTAAAAGCCATCATGATCCCACACAGTATTATTGTGTGCAAGTCAGGCACAAAGGCACTGGCAGAGGGCTGCACATTATTGCAATTTGCAACTGCAATAAGCATCTGGTCACCAGAGGAGTGGGCCTGAACACTGAATAGATATCACGGGGTATTTTTCATCACCGAGTTAGTATGACAGCTGACTTGTTGCATGTCATCTGCTTGTGCTACTGTTACACTACATTTTAGCATTTACCATTATCCTGTTATGTCACTTGTGGCCACTGTTTACTATGGGATAAAGTTGTATTATGAAAATGGGGAAAAAGTTTCAAAAGATTGAAACTCAGTGTAACAAGAAAACTCGACAAAATAATGTTTACAGAGATTTGATTCAGCCTATCAAAACATAATGCAAGTAGGGCTGCCCCCTCCTAGTCGACCAATAGTCATCATTTAGGGCCATTAGTCGACTAGTCGCCCACATGTTTACGATATTAATTGAATTATTAAATGATATATTTTGGTGGTTTGAGTTGAAGGTGTGAGAAAGAATAGTATCAGTAACATTGTTAACACTGTGCTACATTACAGAGAAATACAAAACCGTACTAATGAACCTTCAT
>NC_065524.1:33442773-33442958 GCF_006386435.1 Epinephelus moara
AGAATAGTATCAGTAACATTGTTAACACTGTGCTACATTACAGAGAAATACAAAACCGTACTAATGAACCTTCATTAATATAGGCCTATATTTTATCTACAAGTGCACGTCACACACTGAGCGAGCCGCCTGTTAATGACGCTGTGGGCTAATGGGCATGTAGCTACTTCCATGTTTCAGATGAT
>NC_065524.1:33445831-33455216 GCF_006386435.1 Epinephelus moara
AAATGCACAAAGCTGCTATTTTTAAATATCCCATGGAGAGAGACTCTCACTGCAGCCTGTTCTATTTTGTTCTGAAAATGTCAGCGTGCAGCCTCGTTCTGTGGACGATAAACAAGGTGCAGACTGATAAAGGAGTAAATACAGTGAGCGCTGGACGGAGCAGTGAGTGACAACAACCCCGCCCACATTTAAGAGTACTGTTTGCAGTGGAAACACTAGGGTCTAGGTACCATGTCTGAAGGGTTACTGTTGGTTCCAAAGGTACCATACTGAAAGTGTTTGGTGGAAATGGGGTTTAAGAGAAATTCCGTAATACCGTAATTCATTCAGATTTACTGGCCTGGTAAAAGAGAGATGAAAAAATAAAGTGGTGACTCCTTCCTCTGAAGCTGTCGGAACGTAATACTCACGTTGGTTTAAATCGATTGAATTTGCCATCTGTGCTGAGGAACAGTTGTGTGTGAAAGGATTTAAAGGCCTGTCCCAAATATGCACCAGTTGAGTTAATTGATTTAAGCAAATACTAGCCCAGGCAACTAATTGAAGTTTTACGGTACATTTAGCAATATACTGCAGACATACATAAAGGCATTTGTATCGCTGCACTAGGTCAAAGGAAGCAGACTGCTGAGGTGGTTTGTGAGCTTGAAACCGACCTGTTTCAGTCGTCCACTGGTGAAACACGGTGATAAAGTGCTCCGTATTCTCTTCCACCTTTCATCCTTCACGGCTGTAATTGCATCAGCCAAAGGTCCACCCACGGTATTTTCCTGTGAACATGAATATAGTAACACTGAATGTTAAAGATTCTTGTATGGAAGCTTCCTCTAACTTTTCTCCTTCTTAAACTACACAACTAATCTTTATTTGATTTGAATATTTCTGGGTCAACAAAACACAGAACTCAAAGGCATAGCATGTATCCGGCTCATCTCAGTTTTTTAAAGTAAAAGTCTGAGCTAGGGCTGGGCGATGTGGACAAAGTGGCTATGGTCGGCAAGATGTCACCGCTACCTGCTTGAGGGCAGGTGGCCCGGCTTTGGGACCTACTCTGGAGAAGGTCCATGTCTGCCGCAGCTCGGCATGACGAGGCACGTCTAAACTGACAATGGAAACACAAATTGGCACGGTATGGCTTGACTCGGCCAAAAGTGAGGCTGCAAAAGACCCACAGTATTGTATGTGTGCTACTGCGGTGTCTTCAGTCATCTCACAGACTGATTTAGCGTAGCACGTGCAACATATAGATCGATGTCACACTGTAGACTTACTAACAGACAGATTAAACAGAGGGGATATGTAAAATTTGTATTTCCATGGCAGGTTTGGACTTAAATTCCATATAAGGTGGTATTAAAAAGGTCTTAGAAAGTCTTAAATTTAACTTGGTTATATCTGTAGACACCCAGGCTGGTATGTGCAATTTTTACTAAAACCACAGATTTGTCTTCTCTAATTTGTGAGTTCTCTTATGTCGCTTATGAAACAGTGCAAAGTTTTGTCAGGATTGACGGCCTGCTGTAATCCTCCAGCTGTAATCGTCCCCTGACGCTTTGTGTAAACTACAGAACTCCAAACATCCTGACCTCCTCCTGACGATGCACGCTTAGCTGCCTTTTCTTCCCTTACAGCAAAATAAGTTCAAGATGTGAGACACTCCTCTACCTGATCATTTGACCATAATATGGTCTTCCTACGCACATCAATTTATTTCCCACACCATAATTATGTTTTCACTTCTCATATTCTTACATCATTGCAGGAGGAAGTGTTGCTCAGTATGTTGCACCTTCCCTGCAGAGCGACGCGTGACACTTTCCAGAGTTGCGTAATTTGAAAATAGCCAACACAGTTTCATAAGTGAAAGAACATTGACAGCAGATGTTATGATGTCACTAAAGACAATGAGCTGAATTTTCATGTGCTCTTGTGCAACAAGGTGAGTCTCTTACCCTGCGGTTGGTAAACACAGAGTAGCACTCCTTCACCATCACCGTTTTGATGATCTCAGGGTCAGACACCATCAAAAATGGTGATCGTCCCTCGTACAACCTGCACAAAAATGGTTTCTAGCTTAAGATTTTTATACCACAAAGCTCCCACAGTGATCATTCATTAAAAAATAAGATGATTTTTAACAAACAGATGAACAAGTAACTTTGTGCCTGTTTTAAGAATCTGTAGTCTATAGACGACAGTGTGTCATCCAGAGGTGGAAAGCAACATTAAGTACTTCAGTACACTTTTGAGGTACTTTGCGTTAGTATTTCCGTTTTCTGCTAATGTGCAATTCTACTTTATTCCATTTCAGAGGAAAATAATCAACTTTTTTGCACTCCTTGATTTATTTATTGTTTTCTTCTCAGACTGACATTTTACATTAAAACAACCTTTTCACCAAATACAACAGCAAAAGCCCAAAGAATATTTATCAGTATCACAGAAAAATGTTTCCCAACTAAAAAACATTGATCTCAAATATATAAAAGCCTTACAACTGATGTCTCACAAATACCTGGAACATCGAGGAAAAATGAGAATTAGAATTAAATACAATGGAAGATACTATGTGGAGAGATCTGTGTGCAAACTGTCATGAAGGAATTATGAAAAGAATTTGATTGGAAAATAAAAAATCAGATATCTTAATTCTCCCCTCATCATCTCGTCATACGTGAAAGAAACCTCAGTGGCATTGTGTTGGAGAAATTGTGGAAAAATTGGGGACTACACGTATATTTTTTGGGACTGCCCAATAATTCAAAGGTTCTGGGGAAGCACTGAAAAGAAATTATGCGGGCATTTTTGTTAGGACTAAAGAAAGACATAGCATGAATCAGAGGTATATACTGAGGAAACTCTTACTGATCGACAAGAAAGTGATAAGGGTAAACTGTAAAGACACCAACTATTATCCAGTGGACGCAGAGGCTCAAAATGGTTTATGTGATGGAACGAATGATGGCAAACTGAAAACTTGTAAACAAAGGTGGTCTCGAGTTACGCTAAATCTGGGGATTGAATTGAATAGGATGGGTTGTTGTCATGGATTGTATGATAATAGAGTATCACTCAAAATATCATTGTTGTGTTCCTCTGTAACTGAACCTGCTCTGTTGTTAATGCAGCCCCCCTGTAATTCTTAGTTTCATGTTTATTTAATTAATTTTTTTTTCTTTGTAATTTTTATATACTTAAATATATTGTTTACATCTTATTGTTTTGCTTTGTTTGTCATGGGCTATCTGGAAAATAAAATAAATAAATAAATAAATAAACAACTTTTGGCTTAGTAAAAAAAAAGAAAAATGCAACCCCCCAGTTGTAATTCTTAGTTTTGTGTTGATTTAATTTTTTTCTTTTTTAATAAGCATATTGTTTACCTCTTACTGTTGTTGTTTTTAAATATCTAATTTTTAAGAGACCCTATGTCAGGGAATGTTCTGTTATTTGAAAATAAATAAATAAACTTTTTGGCTTAATAAAAAAAGAGCACTGTCTAGTTTCCACCTCTTTTCCACCTAAAATAACTACTTAAAGCCCAAAGAGGAATATAATAAAATTAGCCAATATTTAATTTTTAGAAAGCAGATATTTGAGAGAGATAAAATAAATGAATAAATAAATAAAAAATAAAAATTGAAAGAAGCAACAAACTCACCCCCAGACATCTCCATACTTGGCCATGCACTCACGGTCGAAAGGAATCAACCCCTAAAAAGGATTTTTTTTGTTAATAAAAACGTGTTGTACGTGTTGACAGGTAAAAGGACCACAGAGCTTCAGATTGGTACAGTCAGTGTACAGTGTATAGATAAGTTATGTAGGCTAATAAGTGCAAAGCAGGTGACTGAGGCTGCTGACTTATGTTCTAGTAAAAAACACAAAGACATTCTCTGTCAGCAAATTCAAAAAACCTAAATTATAAACATCCTAATCTCTAACTCTCAATAGAAGATCTGTGTTTGTTGTCATTACCTTTCTCATGTTCAGCATTGTTCCGACAAAAGGCAGAGGTCTTGGTCCGGGTATACCCAGCTTTCTGAAAAACCTGTATGGCCAAATGCTATACCTATATTATGGAGAATAAGAGATTTACACTTGTTACACGAGCAGGGATTAATAACAGTTTAATAACAGTTGTTATCGTGAATGAGCCTCAGACATCGCAGCCTGCTTTAACAGCTACAGAAACGACTCACAGTAACAGCAGGGTGACAAACAGAGCCAGTAAAGTCCAGGTGCTCGGTGAAAACCAGGTAAAGGCGAACATCTTGACCTTGTTCCGACGGAGAGCTGATGACACACTAGTGTAGTTGAGGAAATGCGCGGATAAAGTAACTGCGGGCCGGAGGTGGGAGGAGCCCACAGTCAGCTGTGGAAGGAATCGCTGTGTTTATTGAAGTGACCAATGGTGAATGGTGACTGTTACCTACCTGGGCGGAGCTGCTTATACACAACACAGTATCTACATTTCCCTTTTTCACAGCTGTAGATAACATTTACAACACAGCATTTTAACATAAAAAGAAATTAGCACAGACATCCACTCTGTTCAACTGCTTGTTAACACAAATAGCTAACCAGCCAATCACGTGGCAGCAGCTCAATGCATGTCGTCATATAGACATGGTGAGGATGACCTGCTGAAGTTCAAACTGAGCATCAGAATGGGGAAGAAAGGTGATTTAAGCGATGATTTGAAGGTGATTTAAGGTGATTTGAACGTGGCATGGTTGTTGGTGTCAGACGGACTGGTCTGAGTATTTCAGTAACTTTCACACACAGCGAACTGGTTTACAGAGGATGGTCCCAAAAAAAGGAAATATCCACAGAGTGAAAATGCCTTGTTGATGCCAGAGGTCAGAGGAGAATGGCCAGACTGGTTCAAGATGATAGAAAGGCAACAGGAAGTCAAATAACCACTGGTTACAACCAAGGTCTGCAGAAGACCATCTCTGAAGCAACAACACGTCCAACCTTGAAGCAGATGGGCTACAGCAGCAGAAGACCACACCAGGTGCCACTCCTGTCAGCTAACAACAGGAAACTGAGGCTACAGTTCACACGGGCTCACCAAAACTGGACAATAGAAGATTGGAGAAACTGGTAGGGTCAGAATTTGGTGTAAACAACAGGGAAGCATGGATCCATCCTGCCTTGTATCAACGGTTCAGGCTGCTGCTGGTGGTGTAATGGTGTGAGGGAGATTTTCTTAGTACCAACTGAGCATGGTTTAAACACCACAGCCTACTTGAGTATTGTTGCTGACCGTGTCCATCCCTTTATGACCACAGTGTACCCATCTTCTGATGGCTACTTCCAGCAGGATAACGCACCATGTCACAAAGCTCACATCATCTCAAACATGACAATGAGTTCACTGTACTCCAATGGCCTCCACAGTCACCAGATCTCAGTCCAATATTGCACCTTTGGGATGTGCTGGAACAGGAGATTCTCATCATGGATGTGCAGCCGACAAATCTGCTGCAACTGTGTGATGTCATCATGTCAATGTGGACCAAAATCTCTGAGGAATGTTTCCAGCACCTTGTTGAATCTATGACACCAAGAATTAAGGCAGCTCTGAAGGCAAACGGGGATCAACTCCCTACAACCCCGCTTCAAAAACCCCGAACTATCCCTTTAACCTCTCTGTTTTCCCACCAAGCAGAAGAAGACAAAACAAAGTTTGGACTTGGAAATGTTTATTCAAATTAAAACATTATTTTTATTTAGCACTGGATTCTTAAAAATGAACCTCATCCCATTACCCTCAGGGCGCAGGTACCGAACACTTAAATTTAGGAAAGCTCGACTCGGGAAGAGCCTGATCCCAGCAGCCATAGCTGCGCTGAACAAGAGATCCCGTTGACTCAAAGTGTCCACCTCTGTGAATGAACATGTGATGTTTTGTGATATTTTGTGATGTCTGTGATATGTCTGTGCCTGTGATATTTGTGATTGATCTCTGTAAATGTACAGTTAGTGGAAACAAATTTCCCTCTGGGACGAATAAAGTAAGTCTAAGTCTGAAATGAACAAAGGCAAAGCAAAATGAGATCACACAAAATGGGTGCTTGAATCAGTTTATTTTACAGCCTCTAAACTGTCCCTTGTTTGAGTTGTGAAGGAGTCTTGTAAGAATTACACAGGTAAAGTCTCTTTGCGGTCACAAATCCATGATATATATATTTGAACATAAGACCGTTAAGTCTTTAACACTATCAAGTCAATTTTTGCCCTGTACCATAAAAAGATAAGCATAAAGTGCTTTTGTGTATTTTAAACATCAAGATACAGGAAAGTAAAACATTCAAGAGAAATTATAAAAAAAAAAGCAGAGAAGTGAATAGTGAATAGTTGAGTACTGGGTATGTGATGCACAGCATTTAAAAGCCATCTTGTCTGTAGAGGCCACACATTATAACAACTGAGTCTGATAGGAATTCAGAGATAAGGTATATTTGGAGATTCTCCCTTTTCGACTACTGTTGTCTGCGCACAAACTTAAGTTTTACCGGTTTTATCGGCTGGAACAACCAGTTGAACTCCAGCGGGATCTAAAGGAAGAAATAAATGTAAAATCAGGAACATGACAGCAGAAAAGTGTGACAGTACGTGTGTGAAGTGTCGCTCTTACCACGGTGTCTTTGCATGTTTCCACAGTGTAACTCTGCAGGAGACGGATAATCACCATCTTCAAGGTGAGGAGAGCGTAGCGCATCCCAACGCAGTTACGAGGACCAAGCCCAAACGGCATGTACACATACGGGTTCACCTCCTCCCCACTGTCTTTACTGAACCTGCACACACACACAGGCACACAGATACTTAAGATCATGAAGTCACCACTGAGAAAGCAGAGCGACAGAACGGATTCATTAAAACTGAGGGAGGCAGAATTCTGGAAGAGGACAGAGCAGCAGGTCGAATGCCACCTGTGTAACAGCAACAATAGAAAGTCTGCTGATCTGGCTGGCGGTTTGCGATGGCTGGATTCAGGCAACTGCAGCTGCTGACTGGGAGTCCATATCCAGGGCTGCTGCCTGCTCTCCTCCCGGTGAGTTGGTCAGTAGCGATCTGGTGGAGTGAGGCTGTGGACACACTGTGATTCGAGGATCTAGCTAGCTGCATGGACATGTACTTTAACTAGCCGCAGCTGTGGACCAACTGGCTCCAACTGCCATTTTCTCTCCATCTCTGAAATGCTTCGCCAGTATTGACTTGTTTTATTTTGTTTATTGTCGGACTCTCTTTTAGACTCTCTTTTCCATAAGTTCGTCTTCCTATTTTGAGTTGCTTTGCAGTGAAGGCAGGTGTTGCTAATGCTTGAATAGCAACTTTCCCTGCAGGATTCTCCACTATTAAATCAGGCTTTCACAGAGGGATTGTGCGTGGGCATCTGCATTCCTAAAAAGGCCAATAGGACCACCCTCTCTCTGAAATGACCTGTGATTGGCCAAAGTCTCACATCAGGGGCTAGATTTTCTTCAGCTGTAAAAACAGCGCCAAGAGGAGGTGCAGGTGTCTAGTTTTCTCTCAGTCCACTTTAAGTTGATTATAGGATTTTTGCAAAATGAACCCAAAATAAATCTACCTCCTGCAGCTTAAATGTAAAGAATGAGAGCTTAGTGCAGTGTACATTTACCTCTCTGGCCTGAAAAGCTCAGGTGAGCTCCAAAAACGTGGGTCCATGTGTAACATTTGCACAGGAATCCCAACCATGGTTCCTTCAGGGATGGTGAGGCCGTGTACCTGGACAGTTTTCTTGCACATCCTCTCAAGCCGAGGTGCAGTGGGAAGCAAACGCTGTGACTCACAAAGAACCTGGTCCAGGTACTCAAGACCGACCACGTCGTCGTATGAAACAGGAGCCTAAAGGGAAAAAATACAGGAGGAATCATTAGAACGATACACAATATCAACTGTTGAATCACAATTTCTCTTTTTTTTCCAGCAGAACAACAGAATAGTTACTGTACATCTCTCGGTATGTTGGCATCGATTTCTTCCTGTAAGGTCTGCATCGCGTCAGGGTTGGTGGCCAGATTGTAAAGGATGTAAGTGAGAGTGGTGCTGGTGGTCTCATAGCCACCAAAGATGAAAAGAAAAGCCTGGGAAAGGATCTCGTGCTCAGTCAAACCTGCAACAAAATCACGTTTAAGGTTTACTTTCTTATTTGGTGTGTATTTCAGAATTGTATTTATACCTACTGTTGCCATTAGAGGCTACTATTGTAGATTATTATGCACTTAATTAAAAGGCAGTTTAAAAGACTACTGTGGAGCAAACACACCTTTGCTTGGCTGGTCGTGTTCGCTCTTTATGTCTGTTTCGGGTATCTCGTTCTGAACCATCACCTGCAGGAAGTCAGCTCGCACCTAGATCAACACAGAGAACATTCAACACACATTTTGGAACGTGGTTTTGATTTTCTCATCTAACTCTCAACAAGAAGATGAATAAGCTTAAGATGTCGAGCTGTTCCTTTAATTCTGTCAAACTGTTTTTCCACTTGGAACAGATGAGATGCTCACAGAATTATCTGCACGATGCTCATCTTTAAACTTCTTGATGATGTTGTAGAAGTAATTCACACTGAGTCTGGGCATGAAGTCAATATCCAGCAGCTTCAACAGATGGGAACCAAAGGGAAACATCACTGAAAGGAGACCAAGAGGTTGTTTACCAAAGTTTGCATACTAGTGATCACAATGTACTGATCTCCACTGATACCATAAGTGAAAGGAGAACATACTTAATAAAAGGAAAGGCCAAATACGGAAGTTCATAATCTTCTTGATATGAACAACAATGGGGTCATCTGGATCGTTTATGGCATTTGCCTCGACACTGAAAGATGCGCTGGTCACAACATCTAAACTATAAGGTGCCACGAATCTGCGGCAGAGACAGGAAAAAGTGGTTCTCTGTTAGGAACTGACATGGATTAAGTGCTATCATTTTTTTTATTATATGCTGTCATATAACAAATTAACAACTTACTGTTTGATATCGACGGGTTCATCCAAATTTGTTCGTCCAAGTTTTTCAATGAGTTGGTCTGCATACCGAGTGACGACGGGAAAAACCTTCAAAAAAGAAAAACTGTTAAATGCAGATAATGTACAATACATATTTATTTCTATCATTGATGGCAACTTCTCTTAGTGGGTCTACATAAACTGACTGCAGACACATTTACACTTTGCCACTTTGTTAGGTACACCTTGTTAGTACCAGGTTGGACCCCGTTTGGCCTTCAGAGATTCAACAAAGTTCTGGAAACATTCCTCAGAGATTTTGGTCCATATTGACATGATGACATCACACAGTTGCAGCAGATTTGTCGGCTGCACATCCATGATGAGAATCTCCC
>NC_065524.1:33455466-33485687 GCF_006386435.1 Epinephelus moara
CATCTGCTTCAAGGTTGGACGTGTTGTTGCTTCAGAGATGGTCTTCTGCAGACCTTGGTTGTAACCAGTGGTTATTTGACTTCCTGTTGCCTTTCTATCATCTTGAAGCAGTCTGGCCATTCTCCTCTGACCTCTGGCATCAACAAGGTATTTTCACCCAGAGAACTGCTGCTCACTGGATATTTTCTCTTTTTTGGACCATCCTTAACGAGCTGTTGAACAGGTGTACCTAATAAAGTGGCTGGTGAGTGTATGTAGACATGCACTGCAGACACAGATAAATGTTTTTGTTCCGCTGCACTAGGTCAAAGGAAGCAGACTGCAGAAGTGGTTAGTTAGCTTAAAACCGACCTGTTTCAGTCGTCCACTGGTGAAGCACGGTGATAAAGTGCTCCGTATTCTTTTCCATCTTTCATCCTTCACGGCTGTTATGCCATCGGCCAAAGGTCCACCCACAATATTTTCCTGTGGACACGAGAACAGTTACACTGAATGTTTAAAATTGTGTACAGAAGACTTTTGCAGTTTGCTTCCTACATTATTTTCTATCGGTCTGTGTCATTTGCCATACCATAAGTATCTTTCCACTTTTGTTATTCTTACATTATTGGAGGAAAACGTTTTGTTACATGCTGCTCCTACCCTGCAGAATGCTACATGGGACATCCCAGAGTTGTGTAATTTGATTTATAGCAAACACAGTGACATAAATTTATAGAAAGCTGGCTGCAAATGTTATTGTGTCATTGAAGATGGGTCTCTCACCCTGCGGTTGGTAAATGCAGAGTAGCACTCCTTCACCATCACAGTTTTAATCATCTCAGGGTCTGACACCATCAAAACTGGTGATCGTGCATCAAACAACCTGCACAAAAACAACATCGCAGCATAAAGTGTGAGCTTAAAGACAGAATTAAGTTATGTCGATCAAAGTTTTGGCCCATCCTACAAAGAGAGTAATATCTTTATCTTTTTGTAGCAAGGTATCCTTTCAAAATAAACACCAGGCTATTCACAGCTGACAAACTTAAATGATCTACTGATATGTGCTTGCTGTAAAATGCCATAAAAAACAGTCATGATTCCAAAAGATAATTTCTTCATTTTTATACCCTACTTGTCAAGGTAATATTTCAATAAAATGTGATATAACTGATTTTTATCTCACAAAAGGTCCAAAAATGACAAATGACATTTACAAAAAAATAAGATAACTCTTCAGGAGCAGAAAAACAAGAAATAACTTTGAGACTGTTTTCAAAAATCTAGTCTTGAAATACTTCAAGCTACGGTATACATTTGGAAAAAAGTAAAATAAATGAATAGGTACAAGCTATTGTTGCATTTTTTTCATCCCATTAATCATCTCATGGCCCCTCTGAGTAAAGGATCCTAGTACGTCTTCCAACACTGATGTCATCTGTGGTGGTTGTGTGTAAGATGAAACAACAGACTCACCCCCAGACGTCCCCATACTTGGCTTGGCACTCACGGTCAAAAGACAGAAATCCCTACAAGAAAATGGTGTTGAAGTGTTAAAGGTTAAAGGGACCACAGAGCTTCCAACAGGTACTGACATTGGAGGTCTAGTGTGTTAGATTTAGTGGCACCTAGCGGTCAATTTGCAGAACTAAAACTTCCCCCGTGTGCCAAGCGTGTAGGAGAACTACGATGGCTGACGCAAATACATGAAACCACAAATGGTCCTATCTAGAGCCAGTGTTTGGTTTGTTCGATGTGGGCTACTGTAGAAACAAAATGGCGGACTGCATGGATGAGACCCTCTCTGTATGTAGATATAAACCCTTGTTCAAAGGTAACAAAAACACAACCATTTTTATTTTTAGGTGATTATAAAGTAATGAAAACACAGTTATGAATATTCTATACCATTTCTGCAAATATAGCGTGCTCCCTCCTAAATCCTACACCTTGAATCTTTAAATGATGAGTCATATAACGAGGGCCACAGGGCAGCTGGGGGACAACATTTTCAAAAGTGGGGCCCCTCATGTGCAAATATAATCAAATTAATCACATTTCCACATGTGTTTTGCATCTACTTGTATTTGTATCGACTGTTACATCCTTGTTTTCCTATTTTGAAAAGCAGAAGTAGTCACGTGTATCCTGAGCCAAAAATACCCTCCAATGAATGATTAGAGAAAAGTGAAATCAAACATTGATTGAGGAAATTACTGCAAGGTTATTAACTCTTAAGATCAAATCAGGAGTGAACAAATATGTATATGTTTTTATTAAATCAATCTTGAGGCTACTTTGTTTAAATATCAGTCAAATTGTGTGCAGAACTGAAATAGTGTAAAGAGTACATGTCATACAAGTCATACAAGTCTCAGTTTTCCAGTCATACCCAATTTCAAGACTGTTTAGGAACCCCAGGTTGCACCATTTATAAGAAATAGCACCATGGTGGTGCAGTGGTTAGCACTGTTGCTTCACAGTGAGAGGGTTCCTGGTTCAAACCCAGGGTGAACCCCTCAGTGGGGACTTTGCATGTTCTCCACTCCCCTGATTTTTTCAGCGTGGGCTTTTTCTGGGTACCCTGGCTTCTTCTCACAATCCAAAGGTTAATTGAATTGGTGACTCTAAATTGCCCTTAGGTGTGAATGTGAGTGTGAATGGTTGTCTGTCTCTATGTGCCAGCCCTGTGATAGTCTGGCGACCTGTCCAGGGTGTACCCCACCACTCACCCAATGTCAGCTGGGATAGGCTCCAGCCCCCCACGACCCTCAAGAGGATAAACGGTTACAAAAATGGATGTATAACAATATTTTTTTTTCCCTCGCCAAAATGTAGTGGAACTTGGGAGCATTATTTGCTCCCCTCTCTGACAAGATAGCATAACAAGGTTGGTACCAATGGATGCCTGAGGTCCTCTACCTTGATATGATACCAGTGTCTTCACTGTGGCTTTAAAACTGAGCCGATACAGCAGGTTTTATTTGCTAAAAATGACTGTGCCTCACTTCTCACCTTCAGCTCTGCCTGTCATAACTGCTGCTTCTTCACTTTTTTTTGTGCCAGATATTTGGCTATCGCCTCTCTGCTCATGTCATTGTCTTGCTCTCTCTGTACTGTGGCTTTTCATTCAGGAGCTTCTGATTTTTGGTGAGGCATTCTGACTTATCTCATCAGGCTGCAGTTCACCTCACACGTTTACATAAGCAGCACTTGTGATTTCATTCATGTATCATGTAAACACATATTGTCAGTGATTTAAGTCAGGAAGTAAATTGTTGTACTTGATCCCATTTAAGGGTCGACCCATAGACCTTTTCATTAGCCCTCATCTGTTGGGGTGGGCTTCAAAACTTCATTCCACTCCTTATTTTTTGTTAGAAAATTCCTTAATTGTAAATATCTAAAGAAGTCTGTTTTAGGAAGCATATAGTCCTCCCTTAACTGTTCAAATGACTCAAGGCTGCTGTCATTAGAGTTGATGTAAATGAGTGAGTCCATGTTCTGCCCACTTTCTAAACCCTGCATCTACTGTATATGGGAGGGTGTAAAATCCTTTATACATCCAATGTTGGTTAGCGCTGATATTGCTCTGGGCAATCCAAATAACAGTTTTGCGTGTACCTTACCCTTTTGAAGTTTAGACTTGTTCCAATAAAAGGCAGAGGTCTTGGTCCGGGTATTCCCAGTTTTTTGAAATACCTATATGGCCAAATTCCATACCTATAATCAAAACAAACACAAAAAAAAGTAACATTACATATTGCAAGAGATTAACGAGCAATCATAACAAAAATTACAGAACTGACAACCTGGTATTACTTTGACAGTTACAGAAACTACTCACAGAAACAGCAGGGAAATAAAGAGAGCCAGCAAAGTCCAGGTGGTCGCTGAAAACAAGGCAAAGACAAACATCTTGGCTTTGCCCAGAGCTGGATATGCACTACATAGATAATGTGGAAATGTGTTGAGGAACAGGTGACTTTAACTGCACAGCAGTGGGAGGAGCCCACAGAGTGGAGCTCCAGGAGGACATTTATGGTGTTTTGTTACACAGAATTGACCAGTGGCTGCTGGTTATTATGATCTACTTGGGTGGAGCTACAGGTTGTGTTTCTATTGGAGTTGTCCAGCTGGTGCCTTTGACCATTAACACTCTGCCTGCTCCAGCTCGGCTAGTTAATCTGATTTCTCTCAAAGCAGAAGAAACAAAACATCTTTGTACTTGAAAAAGTCTATTGTAATGGAAAACCATTGAAATAAACAGGGATTTTGCATATAAAAAAAAAAATTATTCTTAAAAAATAAAGAAAGGCAGCTATTTTAGTATGTGCAACCTGCTGCTGGATCAACATCCCACATGGCATTCCTGGACCAACATTGCAATCAACCAATCACAGCCCTCTGACATCATCAGTGTGCTGCTCCTGTGCTTCTTTCAAAATTGTTTGTTGTGCTTCTTCAGAGCTAGTTTTCCAAAATGAAGTTTGTAAAACTGAACAAAATCCCCAGTAACATTAAACAAAAACCTTATCGGCTACTGCAGGGGTAGAGCATTAGCTTGCCATGTAGGCTGGCTATACTACCAAATAAGCTTACCAACAGTCTAGAATATTAGCGAGCTAGCTTGTTAACTAGGAAGACTATACTAACGAGTAAGCTTGCCAATAGACTGGAATATTAGCGCGTAAACTAATGAGTCAACTTGCCAATAGGCTAGAAAATTGGCGAGTTAGCTTGCTAACTTGGAAGGCTATGCTAATGGATTAAGCTTGCCAGTAGGCTGGAAAATAAGCGAGTTAGATTACTAACCAGGAAAACTATACTAATGGAATAAGCCTGCCAATATGCAGGAATATTAGCGAGTAAACTTGCCAATAGGCTAGAATATTGTAGAGTTAGCTTGCTAACTTGGAAGGCTATGTTAATGAAAATGCCTGCCAGTAGGCTGGAAAATAAGCAAATTCGATTGCTAACTAGGAAGGCTATGCTAATGGAATAAGCCTGCCAATAGGCTAGAATATTAGGGACTTAGCTTGAAAACTAAGAAGGCTATGCTAACGAATAAGCTTGCCAATAGGGTAGAATTTTAGTGAGTTAGCTTTCCAACTAAGAAGGCTATGCCAATGGAATAAGCTTGCCAATAGGCTGGTATATTAGCATGTTAGCTTGCTAACTAAGAAGGCTATGCTAATGAATAAGCTTGCCAATAGGCTGGAATATTAGCGAGTTAGCTTGCTAACTAGGAAGACTATACCAATAAGTGAGCTTATAGAATAGACTAGAATATTGTTAAGTAACGAAGAGTATTATCATTTTTCAGTTGCAAATACCTGCTATTAACACATTTCCCCTCCTTTTTTACAGCCTATCACAAACTTTTTTGCAAGATTGCAGTGTTTGTGTTGATCCAGGACCACACTGTCAAATAAAAATAATTTTAAAAAGGCAATTAAAAAGGAAGGGAAAATGTATCAAAATGTGTAACATTATCCTTACTCTTAAAGTTAGTGAACAATATTTTGGCCTACTGGCAAGCTTACACATTAGCATAGCTTATGTGGTTAGCAAGCTAACTCGCTAATATTCTAGATTGTTGGTAAGCTTACTTGGTAGTGTAGCCAACCTACTGAGCAAGCTAACTGGCTAACTCTGCAGTAGCTTAGATGGTTTTTGTTTCATGTTACTGAGGATTTCATTCAGTTTCACGAACTTCATTTTGGAAAACTAAACTAGAAGCACAGGTAAAATGGACTCAGCATTTTGCTCATTTACAGTAATGCCCTGAATTATCATTCAATGGGCTATAAGGATACAAATATATAATTGCAATAAAGTAATGCAAAAACTCCATAAAAACAAGTAAGTAGCAGCAATGTCTATCAAGAATTATAAACAGCAATAAAAAACAGTTAAAAGACAAAAAAGTTAAATAATTAAATTGAGTCTGCCATAAAGGACGGATACATAACAGCAACAACAGTAAAAACAGTAATATGCAGAAAATCATGTCTGTGTAATGAGAGATGGATTTGATTTTGATCGAGAAGTGAGGTAGAGGGGTAGCTTTCCAAGTAATGCCTTGTACAAAATATTAACTTGGCCTGCCCTGGACACCAGTGTCACACATCACTACAAAGATCACAATCACAACAAATATTGGTATTTGTGTAAAATACTGTTTATTGGCAGCAAGAAAGCGATTGCAAAGAACTGGTACCAATCTGACACTTCAGGCCTTAAACAATGGATGGACATAATCAAGGAGATCTTTATAATGGAAAAGATGACTTTTTCTCTAAGGTCTGGAGGAGCAATATTCCTCAGAAATGGACTGTCTTTATTTCAGAAGACATGGACGCAGCTTCACCGTTAAAGTCTGGCCAATAAAAGGACATTTAACAGGTTGACTCATGAATACTTATCTGGTGTGCCCCCGCACAGTATTCTCTATGGTGTTTATGTTTTGTCTTAAACATCTAAAAATACTTAAGAGATTTAAAAAAATGAAGAGGGGCAAAGTTAATGCAAAATGAGATCACACAAAATGGGTGCTTGGAGTTTACTGGATATTCTTTAATCTGCCACTTACAAAAATGTCTCTTGTTTCAGTTGTAAATGAGTCTTGTAGGAAATACAATAGGTGAGTACTTAACACCATCATGTAAATTCACCATAAAAAGATAAGAAAATGTTCTTTACATTATGATACAAGGCAGCACAGTGGTGGTGGCACAGTGATGAAGTGGACAGCATTGTTGCCTCACAGCTAGAAGATTCCTGGCTCGAACCCAGGGAGGAGGAGCCTCTCTGTTCAGAGCCTGCACGCGCCCCCCAATGTCAGCGTGGGTTTTCTCCAGGTACTCCAGCTTCCTCCCACAGTCCAAAGACATGCAGGTTAATTAGTGACTCTAAATTGGCCATAGGTGTGAATGTGAGTGTCAATGGTTGTCTGTCTCTATGTGTCAGCCCTGTGATAGTCTGGGGACCTGTCCAGGGTGAACCCCGCCTCTCACCCATTGTCGGCTGGGATAGGCTCCAGCCACTGCGCGACCGCCAACAGGATAAGCAGTGATGGAAAATTAATGAATGAATTTGATTCATCAAGAACAATCAGATGTTCAAGGTGTGTTGAACTAAGTGCTGAGTATGAGTTTCATAGTATAAACACAAAATGTACAAACTTTAAATGCCATCCTGTCAGCAGTTACCACACTTTAAAAAAACAACGGAATTTGTAGGAATTCAAAAGCAAGGTATATTTGGAGATGCTCCCTTTGGACTACTGTTGTCTGCGAACAAACTGGAGTTTTATTGGCGTGTTCGGCTGGAACTTCCAGTCAAACTCCAGCGGGATCTAAAGGAAGAAACAGATGTAAAATCAGATACATGACAGCAGAAGAGTGTGACAGTGTGAGTGTGTGTGGAGTGCTATTTCTTACCACGGTGTCTTTGCATGTTTCCACAGTGTAACTCTGCAGGAGACGAATGAGAACCATCTTCAAGGTGAGAACAGCGTAGCGCATCCCAATGCAGTTACGAGGGCCGAGCCCAAACGGCATGTAGGCGTACAGGTTCACATCCTCCCCACTGTCTTTACTGAACCTACACATACAGATGGGCACACAGATACAAATCATTAAAGCTGGAGTAGCAATAAAAGGTCTGCTCTCTCTCTGCTTATCAGACCACAAATGAGACAAAAATTAGGTAGCTAAGCCATCCCACGGGCCCTCCGCCTTCACTCCTTGCCACCATAGACTGCTTTCCTGAAGTAGAGTGGGCAGCAGCTAGGGAGATGGACCTTCAGTTGGCAGTTGCATGTGCACCTGCATGCACGTGCAGCTGCCAATTAAATGCCCTCTCTCTGAAATGACCTGTGATTGGTCAAAGTCTCCCATCATGGACTAGATTTTCTTAAGCTGTAAAAACAGCGCCAAGAGGAGGTGCAGATATCTAGTTTTCTCTCAGTCCACTTTAAGTTGATTATAGGATTTTTGCACAATGAAACCAAAATAAATCTACCTCCTGCAGCTTAAATGTAAAGAATGAGAGCTTAGTGCAGTGTACATTTACCTCTCTGGCCTGAAAAGCTCAGGTGAGCTCCAAAAGCGTGGGTCCATGTGTAACATGTGCACAGGAATCCCAACCAGGGTTCCTTCAGGGATGGTGAGGCCGTGTACCTGGACAGTTTTCTTGCACATCCTATCAAGGCGAGGTGCAATGGGAAGCAAACGCTGTGACTCACAAATAACCTGGTCCAGGTACTCGAGACCGACCACGTCGTCGTATGAAACGGGAGCCTAAAGGGAAGAAATAAAGGGGGAATCAAATACAAAGTTTAACAGATGAGGGTTAGAATGAAACATGATGTCAGCTCTCGAAAAGGTTATCACAAATAGCAGTTACTGTACATCTTTCGGTATGTTGGCATCAATTTCTTCGTGCAACTTCTGCAATGCGTCAGGGTTGATGGCCAGATTGTAAAGGATGTTAGTGAGAGTGGTGCTGGTGGTGTCATAGCCACCAAAGATAAACATGAGGGCTTGGGCGAGGATCTCACGCTCAGTCAAACCTGCAATAAAATCAAATTAAAAGTTCAACTAGAAAAAAAACTTTATTTGTTGGTTAGAGGGTATTATTGTTGATGATCATTCGCTTAATAAAAGGCAGGTTAAAAGACCACTGTGGAGCAAACACACCTTTGCTTGGCTGGTTGTGTTCGCTCTTTATGTCCGTTTCTGGTATCTCGTTCTGAACCATCACCTGCAGGAAGTCAGCTCGCACCTAGATCAACACAGAGAACATTCAACACACATTGGAGAGCGGTATGGATCTTCTCATTTAACTTTTGACAAAAAAGTAAATGAGCCCAAAATGTCAAGCTGTTCCTTTAATTTTCTGCAACTTTTTTCACTAGGAAGGCATGTTTACAGATTCTTCTCCTCGGTGCTCATCTTTAAATTTCTTGATGACGTCGTAGAGGTAATCCACACTGGATCTGGGCATGATGTCAATATCCAGCAGCTTCATCAGACGGGCACCAAATGGAAAGATCACTGAAAGGAGACCAAAGGGCTGTTTACTAAAATTAGTATGCTAGGGATAATAAAAAAACCTGACACAATTAAATGATCTTCGCTATAACAGAAGAACAAAGAAGTACGTACTTATTGCAAAGAAAAGCCAAAATCTTAAGTTAATAACATTCTTGATGTGAACATTGAAGGGGTCATCTGGATCGTTGATGGAGTTTGCCTCAACACTGAAAGATGCGCTGGTCACAACATCTAAACTGTAAGGCGCCACCAGTCTAGAAAAAAGATGGGTGGTTTTCCATTAGAAACTAACATAGATAAAGTGCTACCATTTTTTTTATTTGTTCAGATCCCCCGTCCATTACAACGGATATAACTTTTCTTTTGTAGAATGTTATCACTGTAATGTGCCTCCAGACTTATGTGATGGGGCGTCTATAAACCACAGTGTACCACATCATCTAAAGTGGACTGCAGTAGAGCCACGCTCCCTTTGTTAACAAGCATAGCTGACTGTGAGGCAAGGAAAATAGCAAGGCATGTTTTAACCCATTAATCCTATTTTTCAGTACTTAATTTGTGTTTAAAATGTGTTTAAACCAAACATGAGATGTTCTATTACTTATACATGTCAAAGAATCATATGAAATATTTATAGCTTTTACTTTTTTCTCAGAAATATCCCTCCTTTGAAATGGACAGATGATCTGAGTGTCACCAAAAAGTGGAAAGGGAGAATACTGTTTAAACAAGGAAACACTGTTCTAATTTGATTTTCTAATTATACCATCATCGTATAATGCATCTTATTGATTATTTCCACAGAATATTAATCTCAGGGGGGGTTTCAACATACTGTTTTATGGAGATACTTCAGAAATTAATTTTGAATCGTGATGATGATCAAAATGCAAAATATACATGCATTGTGATTTAAAGCATCACTTTATGTATTTTTGTGTGTGTGTGTGTTTGGAACATGATTGGGTTCTGAATGGGCGATATGCTGGTGTATAACAGATTAACAACATACTGTTTGACACTGAGGGGTTCATCCAAATTTGTTCGCCCAAGTTTTTCAACCAATCGGTCTGCATAGCGAGCAACGATGGGAAAAACCTTCAATAAAGGAGAATTGTTAAATATTGATTATGTACTATGCATATTTATTTCTATCATCAGTGGCAACAGAGGGTCTACATAGACCGACCATAGACACATATGTAGACATACACAGATAGAAGACACATAAGTTTGTATCGCTGCACTAGGTCAAAGGAAGCAGATTGCAGAAGTGGTTCGTGAGCTTGTAACTGACCTGTTTCAATCGTCCACTGGTGAAGCATGGTGACAAAGTGCTACGTAATCTTTTCCATCTTTCATCTTTAACGGCTGAAACTGAATCAGCCAAAGGTCCTGCTTCAATAGTGTCCTGTGGACATGAGTACACTGAGTGTTAAAGTTTTGTCAGTTCTCAGACCGAACAACAAATTTCATCTGCTACCATATTAGTCAATGAACGTTCAGTCATCTGGCATGACATAAGTATCTATCCATTTTTGTGTTGTAATATATCACACCTTCCCTGCAGAGTGCTGCAAGGAAATTTGATAAATAGTAAACACAAAGACATAAATTACTAGAAACTAGACAACATGTCAACCTGTCTTTGTCAAAATTTGGTTGGTGCCAATTTTCATCTTTATGCCGATGACACAGTGATACATTGTGCTTGCTCATCCATCACAGACGCTGTGGCCAAATTGCAGGCTGACTCTAATGTGACTCAGATTCAGCTTTCACAACCAAAGCTGATTTTGAATGCTGATTAAACTAAGGTTATGCATTTCTCAAATGCCAGGAAGAAGCCTGTGAACACACATGTGAAGAAGTTAGAGGTTGCAACTTGTTACAGATATTTTGGTATTTGGCTTGTTGACTCCCTGCCTTTAAAACCTCAGGTTGATAATCATCTTTCGAAGGCTCAGTTGTTCATTTATTATGCCATACTGGGAAATATCTCTTTGTACATTTGTACTTTGATTGAACAGAGGTCTGACTGTAGCTGCAGTCTGAGATCTCAAGACTTAGTTTTGTTGTCTGTTCCTTCAAAAAGATTTGAAACTACGTGAACTGGTCTCTCTGCCTGATTTTAAAGCTTGCATAAGTACAAGGACAAATGAATCAGGTGGTTCTTGTCATTGTGCACAGGTGCTCTAATATTTCTACATGTTACTGTATATCTTTTAATTTTTTTATTGTGTTGTTGTTTGTCTGTAACTTTCTGTATGCAGCTGTCTTGGCCAGGTTGCCTTTGTAAAACAGATTGTTGATCTCAACGGGACTGACCTGTTTTAATATGGGTTAAATAAAGTAACTTTTTAAAAATGTTACGATGTCATTGAAGATGAGTCTCTCACCCTGCGGTTGGTAAACACAGAGTAGCACTCCTTGACCATCACAGTTTTAATAATCTCCGGGTCCGCCACCATTAAAAGCGGCAATCGTCCATCAAACAACCTGCACAAAAACAACACGGTAGTATAAAGTATGAGCTTGTGAATAAATATGAAGCATCCACGTGAGCTTTAAGACAGAATTTAACATATTTTGATCAGCCCATTCCTACAGGGAAAGAAATATCTTATAAATATCTATCTTATATGTACATGCTCTAAAATGCCATAAAAATAGTCATTTCAAAAGGTCAGTTTTCATTTTTATATCCCACTTGTCAAGGTAATATTTTACTACAATCTGATATAACTGATTTTTATGTTACAAAAGGTCCTAAAGTGATTATTTATGAAAAATAAAGATGCATTTTAAGGAAGAGATAAACAACAAATAAGATCTAGTCCATTTTAAGGATCTAGTCTTGCAATACTTCAGGCTACAGTATACAGTCTGTCATCCAGGGTTTAAGAAAAGCTAACAGAAAAAAGCAACACACACACACACACACACACACACACACACACACACACACAAATTTGCATGGCAGAATTTTCCTCTGTCCTGTCCCATCATCTCTTTACCCCTCTAAATTATGTGGAGGGGGCCCCGCTCCTATTGTGTGTTTTACTTCAGTAAAGGATCGGCCTACTTCCTCCACCACTGATGTTATTTGTAGTAGTTTGCTTTGAAAAATGAAGCAACATCTCACCCCCACACGTCCCCATACTTGGCTTGGCATTCATGGTCAAAACGAAGAAATCCCTGTGGGGAATTGTTTAAATGTTAAAAGATAACAGATAAGTCACGCAGTGAGTGCCCAAAGGTTTCACATACGGACAGTATAAACGCCCTCTTTGCTCACTCTCAGTCCTCACATCAATCAATTCCTTACGTAACAGTATGTAGGGTCTGTTTGTTCATGTGTGTTACTACCTTTTTGACGTTTAGCAGTGTTCCTATGAAAGGAAGGGGTGTTGGCCCAGATATTCCCAGCTTTTTGAAAAACCTATATGGCCAAATGCCATACCTAAAATGTAAAAAATAAAGAGTGATATTAAATATTGCAACAGCTTAGTAAACAATCGTTATGGCAGGGCAGAATATGAGCCTCAGAATTAACAAAACAATGGTGAAAACTGTGTTAAACTACTCACAGTAACAGCAGGGTGAAAACCAGAGCAAGCAAAGTCCAGGTGGTTGCTGAAAACAAGGCAGAGAAAAACATGTTGACTTTGTCTCGGAGGAGAGCTGGATACAGACTTAGTGAAAACGGAGGAAATGATCTGGGAAGCAAGTGACCTTATGTTCCCTGGAGTGGGAGGAGCCCACAGATTGTTGTCTTGCTCACAGGCTCGGAGGGTTTCAACTTACACACTGTGCTGTTGTCTAGATTAGTGCACCAAAATACCTCAGATTCAGATGAAGATTTATTCTTTGTTGTTCTCTACAGAGAATTTTGCTTCCACATGCTGTACATAAGCAAACATACAAAAACAAGTAACACTCACAAACAGGGTAACATCAAACAAGAACATCACAACAACACAATTTAAATCTGATGAAGTGTGCCAAACAAAAAAGTTTATCTCGACTAAAACAGTCATAGCTTTTTTGTTTGTTTTAAATGCTTACGGTTAAGTTGCTTATTAGGTTTAAATTGTAAATCCCTGAAATATAGTAGTTTAAAATCTGCAAAATAAAGAAATAGATAAATAAATAAAAACATGATAAAATAAAATAAATAAATAATAAATAAATAAATAAGCTCCTAGGATGAATAAGATTGTGCAAATTAAGCCGACTAGAACTTCAGGTACTCATTTAAATGGAATACAATTTCTATGTTATTGTTATTTATTGTTTTGTTTTTTTTAATCATTTACAGTTAATGCACTTTAATTTATTTAACTTATAAATAGTTTAATTTCAGATATTTTATTTTTACTGGCCGGATACGTAAGGATACAATAATTCAATAAGGAGAGAAGTTAAAAAAAAAAAAAAAAAAAAAAAAGTTGCCACTCACAGTACCACAAACTGTCCTCCGCGTATTGATAACACAAGTATTAATTTAAAAAATTTTTTTTTTTACTTTATTTTAAAAAAAAAACATTTACAAATAACATGGCTTACATAATTTTTACATTTTAAATGAGCAGGTATATAGGAAGAAAGCAAAAGAGAAAATCTACATGAGAAAATAAAATATCCATGAAATAAATAAAGTAAAATAAAAAGTGAGCTAGGGCTTTTTGTCGTAGATCATATTTTTCGAATAAACTGAAAAGTTTCATTGCATTTTTACCTTTTATTATGTTAAGGGCTTTGGTTAAGGAAAGAAACTTGTTATGAAACACATTAAATCTAGGTTTCACATTCGTATATTTACATTTGTGTATGTAAAATTTTCAAAGGATTAGTATATTGTTTACCAGAAAGTCCCATTCATTACTGTTCATAACAACACCATAAATAATGTCCTTTTGAGAAAAGGGTTCGACTCGGATCTTTGTGTGCAGCCAGTCATGTATACATTGCATACATAGCATACATTGAAAAAATAAATGATCAGAGGTTTCAATATCATCACAAAACATACATTTATTTGTTTCAAAACCAAATCTCTGTCGTGATAGTTCACCAGACGGATACATACCATTTAAAATTTTAAAATGGATTTCTTTTGCTTTTGGATTTATGGGAAATTTTAAGTATTTAGAGGGCAAAGAATATATAATATCTTTGGAGAAACTTTGTTTGATGGAGTTTCAAAAAGACAATAAAGGGTGTGTGATGTCATCAAACATCTTTCTAATTGTTTTATTAGGAATTTTAATACTCTCAAAGTCATAGCTTCCAACTAGGAGATGTGGAAAATTAGGAGTGATGTGAGTCGAGTTTGAAACAATCCCTTGAATTAAATCTATTTATTTCATTATGGATGCAAAGGAATTACGATTGACAACTAGATCATATTTAAGGCAAAAATTTTGATATGTCATCACACACCCATCATCGTCAACCAAATGAATTAAAGACCAAATACCTTTATCCATCCAGTCCTTGTTATACAACGACTTGTTTTTAACTGTAATGTGTCTGTTGTTCCATATCTGCGTGTTGTGCGGGGTGAAATTATGATTGTACACAAGTTTTCAATATAAAAAGATTTGCAGGTGAAACAGAAATAATTTAACGGGAAGTTTCTGAATATTGAAATCACATTTTAATAAAAAATCAATGCCTCCAGGTTTCTTGAAGATTTCTCTGGGGATATGATACCAGAAGCTCTTATTGTTATGGAAGGATTTTAACCAGTTAATTTTCAGTGTTCCATTGATAAAATCAAAATCAATAGCCTGTAGGACACAAGTATTAAATATAATATACTATTTTACTTCCTGAAAGAGGTGAATGGAATCGCTATTTGCTTTTCGTTTTGATCATGTTTGAGCCTCCCCCAGCACCGTAGATAACCCGGAAGCACGATCGATGACCCCAACCGTCGTTTGTCACATTTTAGCTTCGTCTGTTAATATTGACTGATTTTGTGTTATTTTTTCCATCTTGTCGTCGGAGAGTGAAGCACGTTTATAAGTTAAAAGGCCAGGTAAGGAACAAAGATGTGTCTTACACATTTTAACCTTTTATGAGGATTAAATGACGCCTTTTTTGAGCTGCCCTTGGTCTGCAACGTTAGCCTACAGCTAAGCTAGCTTCACATTGTATGACCACTGGGCTAACGTTAGCAAATATAAGTAAATATAAATGAGCTTTCTGCACACACAAGCACTTTCTCTTTGAATTTGATGTCATGTGTTGTCTAACGGGACCTCAGTTAGGTAATTAAAGTGTCTGTGAGGAGGTGATATAATGATAACACTAACACTAGCTAAATGATAGAGATGGATGAAGCATCAGCTCGACTAACACTGTCAGTAATCGCACTCACTGTCTGGCTGTCTGTTGATATTTTATTTAAGTAAAAGTAACAATACCATTGTGTAGAAATACTACGTTACAAGTAAAAGTATTGCATTTAAATTGTGTTTAAGTATAAGTACAAAAATGTAAGCACCAGAATGTATGGACTAAATATAAAACTCATTAGGCAGAATAGTCAGTTTCAGTGTAATGTATATGCTGTCACTTGTTTATAACTAGTAATTCAATACAATGCTTTTTATATGATAATAGGCTGTATACTGCTGGGTAGCTTAACCTATAGCCTAATACATCATTATTCATAAACTAGAAGTATGAGGTAGCATAAAACTGAAACTCTCAAGTGAAGTACAAGTACCTTAAAATTTTTTACTTACCATAAAATCTCAATTAATAGCTCAGGCTAAAATTTGCTTTAGTCACTGAAATTGATAGACCTATATTTGGGACAGGCGTCTATACAAAACCGGCCTTTAATTCCTTTCACACAAAACTGTTGCTTAACGAAGATTGGGAAATACAGTCATATTTTTTTATTCAAACCAGTATGAAGATGACTTGTATAAAAAAAATTAGGCTTCAGATAATATGTCAGTCATGAATCATTCATTTGATCTAGCTCTGACAGAGTTACGACACAACTTGGATTCATTTTTATGAAATATCCCTTTGATACTATGAGAACTCTTATGGACTAAAGGAATATGAATAACTTACAGGGTAACAGAGGAATGGGCACATAATTTGAGGTGGCCAACAACCTGGTTGTTTATTTGTCAAACTGTGTAGCCACACCGGGCTAATAAAGGGGACTGGGGGTGTTATTGGGACTAGGCTTTTAATTGAAGTTTGATGGTAAGTACAGCACTTAGGTAAATATACATAGTTACATTCCACTACTGCTAAATGTTAGTGCAGTAACATAGTAAATATGTAAATATAATCACTGTCAAATATAAATCTTAGCATGCTGTATACTACTCTGTCAAAGCAACTTGTTATATTTATCATCCTAATTTTTTTACAGCACCGTTTGCATTATACTTTTTTATACATCTTTATATTTGTACATGGTAGTTAAATGTTTAGTCTATGTTTTACTTTTGTCCAGCTTCACTGTCCTTGTTATAGTTTTATGCCTATTTTTGTGTCAGTGCATTGAGAGCGATGACAGACTGGAGTCAATTTCCTTGTATGTGTGTACTAATACTTTGCCAATAAAACTGACTCTGAAAAGTTATCTCCTAAGTTTAAGTGAGCCACTGATTCAAGTTTTTGGTTGTAGTTTGTAGTGTTGTGTCTTGCTTAATACTGGGAGATGTTTCGAGTTTCTATTTAGTTCACCAAATTTATATGAGTGAAATAATGGCAACAGAGTCTGTGTACATTATTCCAATTTTGATTTATTTGTTTGACATATAGGCATGCTGTAATTTAATGTGGGGAAAAATGAACAGAAATGTACATGTTTGAGTATGGCTGTGTGGAAGAAATGCATCCACTAAAAGTAAATTTATTTGTGAGTGCCAGTGTTCTGTTTATTTTTGCACACTGTAGATTAGCCTATGTTTTGCCTCTCATGTATTATAACCATCACGTTGAAGTCACATAGCTGATCAGCTTTTCTGATAGATACATGGCAAGCTTTTAAAAAAATAAATAAAAATCAACTAATAGGTCGTTTAAAACATGTTTTGGAGTTGTTGATCTCATTCACTGTCTTTTAAATGTAATTGTGAAATGTCATGCTATTGAAGCCAATTGAATTGAAATCAATTGTTCTAACCATCTAGTCACAAAATATTTTGTCCACTGTAGTAGAAGTTGTGTAATCAGTTTAATCTGTTTCCCAGGTTGCAGGAAAAGCACAGGTGTCATAAATAATCTTAAGGCTGCAATTGATTCGGCTTGAGTACCGAGATATTGTGCATGATGGCTCTCTGACATGGCCGACACTTTAATGTGTCTTACTCTTCGTTATTGCTATTATTCACATTTGTGCTTCTCCCGCTGTTTAAGTCAAAATGTTTGCTGTAAAAATGGTCTAAGATAGATGATTGTTATCAGTTTCTACTCATGCTTGCTGGTGTTAATCAAACTTACTTTGTTATAATTACTTTAGAGTCTTCCATTTCTATTTATAGGTTTAATGAATCTACTTTTACTGTTTATTTAACTATTTGTTAAACCCACAATAACATTACTTTTGTAACTTGGGTGCAGTGGAAAAAAGTTGTTAACACAACACTGACATTATTGTCACCATTGAAGTTGATATGATGAAGGAGTGCCACCAAACAATTGCGTATTAACACGTCCAGCAGACATGGAGCAACATTATCATCCATTTGGAGTCCTGTTTCAGGCCAGCTGGTGGATGTAGGTCTAATATTCATGATCCTTTTAGCTCTGTTTTGGTCTGTCCCAACGACTAAATATCCACTGTATTCACCAGCTAGTTGCTAACTTTGTCTGCTGTGATGCTCAGTAGGTAGTGTACTAGGACTGCAACTAACGATTATTTTCATTGTCAACTAATCTGCCGATTATTTCTTCAATTAGTCAACTAATCATTTTATCAAAAAATGTGTTAAAATGTTGAAAAATCTCAGTCTGTCTCTCCCAAACCCAAAAATTATGTCATCTATTGTCTTGTTTCGTTCTCACGCCAAAGGGTTTTAGTTCACCGTCATGGGAGAGTGTGTAAAGCTGCCAATATGTGAACATAAGAAGCTGCCATAAGAGTATTTTGGGGAACTTTTATAGTACTTTTCGATGAAAAATGACTCAAATCGATTAGTCGACTACTAAAATAGTCACAGATTATTTTACTAGTCAATTAGTCATTGATTAGTCGACTAATCGCTGCAGCCCTATAGTGTTCAGTAGGGGTGTAAATCACCAGCTTCATCACGATACGATATTATATCGATTTGTTTGGATGACGATACGATGTTTGCCGATATCACAAAGTCTGTCACGATACGATTTTGATTCAATTCAATTCAGGAGCCTGCGATCGATATGACGCGATATCATATGCCCATCTAACACAATCATTTACATCAACTCACAAAAACAACTAGAATATGATTTGACCATTTTATTTCTGAGCTCTGTTTGTTGTTTGAGCGGAGGCGCGCTTGCCCAGAAATGGTGACACAGACGTGCTATGTGAATTTCAAAATAAATGTGTATCTTTAAGATGACGATATGGATCGATGTTTTCATTTTGCATCGATATAATCGGATCGTTAATCAATGAATCGATGTATCGATGTGGATCGATGTATCGTTACACCCCTAGTGTACGGAGTATTATTTGGCACTTATCTGCTGAATACATCTGCCTGCTGTGGCCAAGAACAACACTGTGAGAGCGCTGCAAGTGAACCAAGTTGCGGCCCATAAAACCAAAGCAATAAGCACGTCTGGGTTTATCATTACCAGTGACTCCTTTCACACAGGCTACATGTAGTCATATGTTAATAAAAACTATTGATTACAGCAGCTTAAACTGTTCACTTTTGACTTTTTACACAACAACCCACCTAACCCCGGGGAGATAACGCTGCTAATGTGATGTTATTGTCATGCACTGCTATAAAAATGACTCATCAGGATACCAAAGGTCAACAATAACCTAATCAATGCTGGAAGTAGGCTACAGTTCACAACCTCATGAAGTAGAGACTCTTCGTCGACAGTCATGTTTTTCAGCTATTTCCTTTCTTTTCAGTTTCTTTTAAACGCTACAGGCTTTTATTTTATCTACTGTATCTGATCTGGCTTGCTGCAAACACAATATCCAATATCCAGGCTGAAAGAGCCTGAAGGCTTGTGTGACACAGATTAATGAATGGGTCATATTCCTCTCTGGTCTTAGTAAACAGTCAAGGTACAGTTGTCCAGAAAGAATGTAAGGGTGAACATCAAGGGCATGTGATAACATTTGATTTATGAAGGTTTTTAAAGGCCCTTCGCAGTAATGACCCACCTACACAGGTGTTTTCATTTACCATGACTGATTAGATCTCCCCTCAGAGCTGTGTGGGTGTGTGTGTCTTGATCAACATGTTCATTATTATCCTGTTACATTTTGTTGTACATTTCTGACACCTCTTAGGTGCACACCACCTCCCCCCCCACTACTTATTTTTTCAGTGAGGTCAGTGAGACGCATTAGCTTCGGATTGCTTTGCAGAGGGTTCAATTTAAAGCCCCAGTGGCTTCAGGGTTAAGATGCCGCTGACCATGAACCACAATATCTGGTTCAAATCCAGCCGTGAGCCTTTGTCGCTTCCCTATTGTTGCCAGCTATTGTAGCCGTAAAATGTCATCGAGCAGCTTCATTATCAGGCTCCTGGTATTGTGCATGCTGGGCTGGCTCACGGTCACTGAGACACCTGAATATAACAGAGCCATTACACCTGTGCTTTTCCTATTATGACAAGTCAAAATGTCCGCTGTTGAAAGGACCGATAATACTGAATGCTTCTGTACTCATAAGTGTAGCTGCACTAGTGAGTAAGAAAGCAGATGTGTGCCTTTTACCAAAATGTCCAACATTTGCTGAGTTTAGTGTTTCATTAATTGGTCCAGTAAATCAGGCATTGAGGATGTTTTCACTTCTTCCCTGGCTGTACTGTTGCTGTATTTGTGGTGGTATGACATGTAATTAATACCTGCATTGAACATGTGTTTCTTGCATCAACAGTACCACTGTCGTTAAAGTGATTACTGATTTTTTCTAAACTGTTTGACTCTTTCAGAAATAATCCGCCACCATGTTCCTGACCCTCACCCTGCTGCGGAAAGGCATCCCCGGGAAGCAGTGGATCGGAAAGTATCGCCGCCCACGACAAATTACGTGGCAGATGAAGCGCAATATGGTGAAGAATCTGGAGCGTGAGGCTGAGAACGAATACTGGATCAGCAGGCCGTACATGACTCCGGAGCAAGAGTACTGCCACGCCGTGGAGCGCAGGGCCGAGAACTGGCTCAAGATCAAGGAGGCCAAATTTGCCAAGTTTCCTGAGCACAAGCACATCACAGATCACCTGAGTCATCTCAAAACCACCAAGACTTGGTCAAGTTAACGTGAGCGGAGAAATGACAAACAAAGACTGTCGCTATGATGTGACAATATCACATGTTTGTGTGTGCAAGAAAGCTTGGTTTCGTTAATGTGTGTTAATGGGAAGCAGGACTTTCTGTCAGCTGATTATTGTCAACCACATCCACAGTTTTGACCCCGTCTGCCTCCATGAAACAAATCTGTAAGCTGTTTGTTTGGGGTTCTGTATCACAGACTAAACACTGCAACAGGACTGTAATTACTCCACATTCGGTGCAGCTCATCGGATAAAAACAGATTAACATTCTACACCTGATCTGTGGCTCCTTATTTTAGCTCTCATTAACAAAATACACTTTCAAGTTGAGGAAACACATGGCCTCCCAACGGTTATAAAATCTTAATAATTATAACTGCTGAAGGAGGAAGTTCCATGAGGGAGATGGTGGAGGAATTATATAAATAGTCTGGGGAAGTTGGGGCAAAATTATGTAATTCTACAAAGGGTTAATTTCACTGTAATATAGCAGAATGCATTCTGCTGTTTTACATTAATGTATTAAAGGGATGTGGCAGTCAGTGAGCCCAATTTCAGCTGAAACTAGAGTGTTTAATCCCTTTGAAGTCAGGAAATCCAGGAAGGAATACATTTGCAAGGTTCATAGAAGTGCTCTCCCTTTATTACTGGATACTTACACAGTTTTTGCCATATTTTGGAGCCTTGTGATTCTCTGAAATCTTAGCAATGTTTCTGTCCAGGAAAAATAGGCTGCTGTGGGGTTGTAAAACATGTTAGTCAGTGGCTATCAATGCACTGTGCAGGAGTTTGACCCTCAATTAAGTTTCCATCTGCAGTTGGTTCACATGCAAGATACTGTGTCGATAACAGTTATTGCCATGACCCCTTTTTTTATTCCAACAATATCCTACGTAACAACAGGAAGAGCCGGCACGTGGTTCTCCTGCTCTTTCATAACCTTTTAAGGGTTGAAGGGAGTCATTAGAAAGCTAGAAGGTTTGTGCACCATAAAACACAAAGCAAACACTGACTCAGCGATCACCAGCCCTCACATGGAGCCATGAACATGGGGCTTTTTTGTCTTTATTGGTAACACTTTCCCTGGCCAGCCATGAACCAATGTGTTCACCACTAAGTGGACAAACAACAGCATGGCTCAGCTGTTTGTAACCTGTTAAATTGGTCGAGCACAGAAGTGTAATATCCAGCACACAGAGCCCTGCTGGTTCTGATTTACACCTGTGAACAGACTGAGAGGACAGAAAACCAGCAGAAACTTTTCGTGACCTTTTTATTTTCCTCACCGAGACTATTTTTATGCTGTGTATTTGTTTAATTTTGATGTTAATGTTGTCACCAGAAGAATTACGTGAGGTCTGTCTTACTTTGGGCACCGCAGGGTCCAAAATAATTGAGCAGGATTAATGAGCTGGTGGGGAAAATGCAGTCTTTGAAAGAGCCGATTCTACCGCAGGAGTCAAAGGGGGAAAAAAGAATCCACGTCTTAGAATTGCTGCTCCTTCTGGGACGCTTGTTTCAAGAACCTGACTGTAAGCGATTAATCCATGAAAAACGTACTAACAATCCTCCTGGGTCGAGCGCAGGAAGCTTTCCCAACTGCTCTTCTGTGTGGTTATACACTCAAAACTGAAATGAGCGCAGCTCCAGGTCGTCAGCGGGTCTTAAATTCAATTTTATAAATATTAGGCTGTAAAAGTCATGAAAGGGTTTAAATTTTGAGTTTGTGAGGATGTCATTGCCACAACATTTTATCTAATTTGACTTATTTATCTGTTTGCCAAGATGAGTCAAGCTGCTCTGCGTAAAAGTCATTTCTGATGTCACAAATCTTTACCACCGAACCTCGTACTTTTCTTTATAGTTCAACCTGCCTGTTGGCAAAATGTAGATTAACCTATTTCACTCTAATGACCATATTCCTACACAAAAAAATGCCTCTGCACAGGACCATATTTATCTTAAATACCTTTATAAACTAAACAAAAATGTAAGCGCTACACTTTTGTGTTTGCTCCCATTTTTTCCACAGGTTTATGGTAAAGATGTAAGGTTTTTTTATGGTCACACATTTCTTAAAATCCATGTAAGTGAGCCCTCTCTACAAAATAATCCATCCCTCTGACAGCATCATTACGACACAGGTGTGCCTTGGGATGGTCACAATGAAAGGCTACTCTAAAATGTGCAGTTTGATCACACAACACGATGCCACAGATGTTGCAGGTTTTGAGGGAGTGTGCTATTTGCATGCTGACTGCAAGAATGTCCACCAGAGCTGTTGCTCATGAACTTAACGTTCATTTGACTGCCTTTAGCCGTCTCCAGTGTTGTTTCCCTGAAATTAGCAGCACATCTGACTGTCCTCACAAGTTAACGATGACAAACTGCTCAGATCAAGACCCTGGTGAGGACGATGAGCATGCAGATGAGCTTCCCTGAGACGGTTCCTGACAGTTTGGGCAGAAATTCCTTGCTAGTGCAAACCAATTGTTGCATCAGCTGTTCGGGTGGCTGGTCTTAGATAATCTGGACGTGTTCTGAGGTTCTGAGGTTGCGAGGCTGGTGGGACGTACTGGCAAAATCACAGAAATGACATTGGATTGGAGAGGTGTTATGGTCATGATATGAACATTGAGTTCACAGGTGACAGCTCTGGTGGACATTCCTGCAGTCAACGCCCTCAAAACTTGCGGCATCTGTGGCATTGTGTTGTGTGATTTTTATTTATTGTGACCATCCCAAGGCACACCTGTGTAGTCATGATGCTGTTTAATCAGCATCTTGATATGCCACACCTGTCAGGTGGATGGATTATCTTGGAAAAGTAGTACTCACTAACACAGATTATAACAAATTTGCAACTAAAATTTGAGAGAAATATATGTATTGAGTGCATAAAAAGTCTTAGATCTTTAACTTAAACCTGCGTGTTGCATTAAAAAATTGGTTCAGTGTTCTTACCTGCAATGCTTGAATAAGTAACAGATGATTTGTCCAAACATCAATCTTAAATTTGGTTAAAATTGCACTCAAGTAAAAACATAGGAACATTATCAGCAAAATTTACATAAAGAATCAAAAGTTAAAGTGCTTTTTCTGCAGAGGAAAAAATGGCTAATATTTAACTCAACTTTATTTATATAGCAGCTTTCATACAAACATGCAGCCCAAAGTGCTTCACATTGCAAAGTTGGAATGACACAGACACAAGACGGTGAAATATTAAAAAGCAAACCAACCAAACTAATGAAAAAGATGATTAAAATAAAATAATAGAATAAAAATCGAGTAAATGAATAAATAAAATAGAATAGAAATGAACAGGAGAGATTATAAAAAGGTAAAAACAAATAGAGAAAACTTTTAAAAAGCCAGAGAGCATCCTAGAGAGCATTTTATAAGCGTGTCATTTGTGTCTTAATCTATAAAATAACCAGTATAGAAGTTCAGCACAGTGACTTTACTGTGAGTCCACACATTGAGTCGTCCAGCAGATGGCGCTCCAGGCCCTGTTAGTGACCCATGCGGAGGAGCAGAGCCGCGGCCCCTCCTGCGCCCAGGCGTTGTTTTCGTCTCCTGGATGATGAGGTGCGTAAAGAGGCGCCAACGCACCGCACCGGGCTGAGGAGGTGGCTGATGAGCAGACCAGACAAACAGCTCCTCTCTCCGAGACATCCGCACAAGCGTCTCAGAGCCGGAGAGATACCATGAAGGAGACGCACGGCAGATGGAGGAGTAAAGATTCACCTGCAGAGCACTGAGTGAAGAGGCAGCATGGCGGGGGGTCGGAGGGGACTTGTGGCCCCTCAGAATACTTTTTTGGAGAATATTGTCAGACGGTCGAACGGTAAGGATGATTCTTAATACGACACTGAGACAACATTTAAACTTAACCCACAGGCACACAGATCATCCACCAGCTTGTCTTAATCAAACCAATCAACTAATTAAAAATTAGAAAATAAGAAGCTAATTAGTGACAGCCTTCTTCTTCATGTGCATTAAAAGTTCGTTTTCTCGTCGAGCTACGTAGCGAAAATAAAGAACCAAAAAAACATTTCCATTAATTCAATTAGTGTTATAATTTGCAGAATGACTGCATCCTCAGACAGAGCTCCAACTGGGGTCCCTGCAGGAGTGCACGGAGAGCGAAGAAGACAGCATGTTACTACAATCATTAAATGTACCACTGATTACATAAGACCACTGGAAGTCTTAATTACCAAAAATAAAGCATCGGAAATGTCTTTGTGGATGCTTTCTGCAGTCGTAATGCGAGTAAAGTACGAGCTGAATATGCTAATTAATGTGTAAAAACATTTAGACTAATGCCAGCTCAGATGATCTCAGACTAATGTCTCTGATATTATTCACCATGATTCCCCTTTAAGCTACAGATTGGTTGGAAATGAAACTATTAGGCTTTTGCTGCTTTAATGAGCATTTAATGCTTAATATTAACCAACAGAATCTGACTAAGTGTTGAACTGGAGGCCAAGCAAACCTCAAGCTGGGCCTAATTAAGACCACTGCATACATTTGAGTTTGTAATTTTGTGGATAATAACACCGCTGAAACAACATTAATGCCTAAAAGACTTTGCACCATCCTCTGATTTCCAGTAACTGCACAGACATTTCCAGTCAGATAACCTCCCAGCAGAGGGCTCTGAGGTATTTTTGTGTACCAGACCTCCCAGTTTAAAGCAGTAATCGAAACATCACAGTGAGGAAAACATGTCTTTATCTCTGCTTTATTGTTTTACACGTGAATTTGGCACAAAAAGCAGGTTACCAAGACAAATAGGACTCATTGCAGCCAATTAGTGCACAGTATGCTGTTCAGGTGTGAAGACAATTAACCACGCTGAAAGCTGGAATTCACCGAGCTCTGATCGCGGTCTTGTATTTTTGGACATTTGGGTGTCAGTAATCCTTTGGCCTTTCTGTATTATTAGAACCAATAGGAAGTGACAGGACTGACTGGAGAGTTATGACACTGGACAGCTAGCTGTGAAACAGAACCAGCAGCGTTGTGTGTTTCTGTCATATATCACATTCGGGCACGATATTGGATACACACCAGATAATTGTTGTGAGCTATAATGGCTTCTTTTTTTTAATGGGGTTTGGTTAAAATTAGGTTTGGGTTTTTTTTCTGTAATTTGTGGCCAACTCCCCCAGAGGTACACCAAATCCGTGTGTGTGTGTGTGTGTGTGTATGTGTGTGCGCATTCCTTGGGCCTCGCTGTCAGCCTGCCCCTGTAGCACATATCTGCACTAAGATGTGTTATGACAGAGGGGAACAACTTGTTCAGGAAGAGTGAATGCATCTCTCCTGAGTGAGGGTCTTAAAATGAACAGTGTGATCATCTGGATCCCGTAAGAGTACGATCAGCGGTGTAGTGGTATTAGAAATAAGTAAAATCCAACCTTTTAAAACAAAAAAAAGCACATGCATACATTTTTCTTCTGACCTTGGGCGGTCCATGGATTAGCGAGCAGTAAATCTCTCCCGAGCTAGAGACAAAAGAGCCAAGGCTATAATCTGCAGGATGCCACTGAGACACTGTGGGGTGACTTGTGAGAGACACAGCGGTGGGTGGGCGGTTACAAACAATGAGTTATTGCTTTTTTAAAAAAACACTTTCAGTGTTTAAGATTGTTCACTTCTCTGTCTCCATTTTATATTTTCAAGTTGACATCCACCCAAAATTTAACTTTAAATATAATGAAAAGCTTGCAAAAGTCTGTTTTTATATACCGTAAACTCACCGGCCACTTTATTAGGTACCCCTTGCTAGTACCAGGTGGGACTCCCCAATGATGAGAATCTCCCGTTCTACCACATCCCAAAGGTGCTCTAATGGACTGAGATCTGGTGACTGTGGAGGCCATTGGAGTACAGTGAACTCATTGTCATGTNTTGTCCAGTTTTGGTGAGCCTGTGTGAACTGTAGCCTCAGTTTCCTGTTGTTAGCTGACAGGAGTGGCACCTGGTGTGGTCTTCTGCTGCTGTAGCCCATCTGCTTCAAGGTTGGACGTGTTGTTGCTTCAGAGATGGTCTTCTGCAGACCTTGACACCAACAACCACATTGTGTTCAAAGTCACTTAAATCGTCTTGACCACGTCTACATGCCTAAATGCACTGAGTTGCTGCCACATGATTGGTTGATAAGCTATTTATGTTAACCAGCAGTTGAACATGTGTACCTAATAAAGTGGCCGGAGAGTGTATTTTGCTCTACATTTTCACAGGTGCAAATAATTATGTTGATGGTGGCTCTGTGCCATTTGAGAGTAAATAATGCCAATAAGCAAACATGGACAATAAGAGGGACCTGCTGCTACGACTAGGACATAAAACTAGGACATAAAATTGAGCCACTCTGCAAAATTTGGGGGTCTTGGACCATTTAAATGACACCAAGGACGCCCTGAAGTTCTCAAAATCAAGCGTTGAGGGTTAGCAAAGAAAATGTTGTCAGGTGCATCAAGGCACAGTTAATCTTACTGGTGAAGCAGCTGCTAGCATGAACAGCATACCGGCGCTGCTGGTTAAAGTTGTGCGCCGTTAGAGGGTTGTGAACACTGACACATCATCACCTTTTAGTGTCGGCAAACAGTTGATCATTTACACATTCAGCAGTTAAAGAGCAACATTATCATTCACTTGATGTGTTTCTGGCAACTTGGTGAATTCAAGTCCAGTGTTCACTCTGTTTAACTCTGTTTTTGATCTCTAACACCTCCTGAGAGAAATATCTGTCTCTTGTAGCTGATAAATGTTCCAGTATGTTCACCTGCTGGTCCCCTGACTGTGTCTGTCTGCTGTTGTGAACAGGTGGAGTGCGGTGAGTTTTTAGAGCTCTGTCACCACGGCTGGCACCAGGAGTTTTTCTTTCCTGGTGTTAAAAGGGAGCTTGACCAAGACGTGGTGCTGCTAAGACAGCAGTTGATTTTCAAGACTTCAGAGTTACACTTAAAGGAAATTACCGTCTCTCTCCCAACTCAACAAATACAGATGCTTGGTCAGTGGCCTACGTGGCCACAACGCCAAGACATAGTGGAGTAAATATGTACTTGAATTCATCTGAGAGCCAGAAACATATGGAAGTGCATTGCATCCTCAAAGAAAAAAAGATGCCCTATCTCGTAATCATGAGAAATGTTAGGCCCAGGCTACAGGATGGCAGTGGGCAATGATGTCGCATATAATGTGCTTTTATCTCCTTCACAGTATGAGACACTGGGAAATGATAATGTTACTTAATGTGGATGGCACAATGTTACTGTAGTATGTCAACACTGTGCAAGCATCTCAAGGCGCTGGGATTGTTTAGACAGGAAGCCGTCCTGCAGGAGCAGATAAACCAGCACAGGATGATTCATGGGTATAAAAGAATTTATTTCCATTTTATGTCCAGCAAGATCTTTTCTTGTAATGAAAAGATTGTAATTGCAACATAAGGTGTTCTATTTTTTCTTTTGTGAATGCAATGCTCTTCCGCACAAACATGACATCAAGTGAATGTAAGTTGCCCCAAGTGAGCTGGACGTGTCGTAGGTAAGTTAGCAACTGTATGCGAACATGTTAGCCACAACAAATAGGGCTAGCTGTTAGCTTGTTTTGGCCAATGACTGATGAGTGCAGCTCAATTAGTATCAGTCAACAGTTCAAGTTACACTGTAGCCCTGTTACCACCAAACACTTTAAGTATGGTACCTTTGGAACCAACAGTAACCCTTCAGACATGGTACCTAGACCCTAGTGTTTCCACCGCAAACAGTCCTCTTAAATGTGGGCGGGGTTGTTGTCACTCACTGCTCCGTCCAGCACTCACTGTATTTCCTCCTTTATCAGTCTGCACCTCGTTTATCGTCCACAGAACGAGGCTGCACACCAACATTTTCAGAACAAAGTAAAACAGGCTGCAGTGAGAGACTCTCTCCATGGGATATTTAAAAATAGCAGGTTTGTGCATTTAGTCCTTCTCAGGCAAGCGCAGCTGGCCGTAGCCCACAGGAACAACGCTCCGTGACAAATGTCTGTGTCATCTAAGAGAGACAATAAAAACTAAAGTAATGGTTAAAGTTGTTATTGAAATCTAAGTTGTTGATGGATTCAAGTGGTCAACTCATGCATTGAGTAACAAGTTAACGTTCCACCTTTAAAAGTCGCCGGCAGTCGGCCCAGTGAATTATTTTGTCCAGACTACAGCTGCTGTGAGAGGCAGCAAAACATCCTTTCATTTCATAGTCATAGCCAGCCACACTTGGCTCTGAGAAAAAAGGACCGTCCGTTATTGACCAATCAGACTGCAGTGTTCACAGCTCCACCTTTTAGTACCAGATCTGCGTGCTAGGTACCCCAACAGAGGGGGGACCAAACATGGGGACAGTACAGAACGGTTCCATTGGTACCATCCACAACTTTTCACAGTGGAAATGGAAAAAAGCGTGTCGAACTGAACTCTACTGTACTGCTCGGCGAAAACAGGGCTTTATTTTTGGGATACTTACATTTCTTTATAAATCAGCTCTTTGTTGACACGTCACTTTTTTTTGTCTGACACTCAGCAGATGTTTCTCACTGTGATCTGTTAACCTTCTTTTCCTTTCAAACATTTCAGTTTGGACACTGTCACATAGACAGACAGGTACTACACAGTCTAGTTTCATGTGCTGCTTATGTTTCCTCTACAGTATCTACCTCTTTGTAACGTACCACTAAATGTTCTATACCAAATGCTGTTAATTTACAAAGCACTTCAACAAATTAGACATTATCTGAGATTATTAAAATGTAAAATGTGAAAGTTTTCACAGCAAATCCAGGGCTTAAAAATAATAACAGAGCTTTGGACTTTGTTTACTCACAAGATTCATCTGATCATTGTAAAATAACACGTTGGCATGGAACGTCTCGTGCGTCTGTCAGTGTCCTCATGCTTTCAGTTGTCATCTCAGTGTGTTTTACTTTGACATGATCAAAGACTTCTTTTGTGTGGGTGTTTTCACATGTGGTTTGACAAATATGGCATTTCTGTTTGTTTTGTGTCAGGTGTTTTTAAATTATTTCTGCTCTTTCACCCCTGTGTCGTCACATTGTTGTAGCCCGTGTACATAACAGGGTGGTTTGTTTTATCCCCAATTATCATCGCCTCTCCTGTCCCATTTACAACCATTACATTTGCTCCTTTTTGCCTTTTGCCAAAATAACGTGTATAGATTTGAGATTGTTTTACTGTCAAGCATTTTTATATTATGTCAAAAATAATCCTGAAAAACAATCTGTCGTTGTAAACTCTGCTTTTACAAAACCAAACACATTTTCTGCAGATTGTTTTGGATTCTTATTTGATGTAAATGTCAAATGGCAACATGCAAACGTGCAAAGGAGTAATCATGCCTTATTTGCCAATGAAGTCTTGCATAATTGACCCTTCACTAAGCCCCGCCATTTTGTGATAGAGGAGGCCACACTATAACTAACTCCACTCCCTGAAGAACTATTATCATATTTTTGGAAAATGAAAGAGTGATTCCAGAGAGAAGCAGACAGAGGGGTCTACAGTCTGTGTTTGAAGGATATATCCAGGATGTCAGACTGACTCAGCAGCAACAACAGGTTAAAAAGACAAAGATAGTTAGAAGCTAAAGCCGAACTATAGGCTACA
>NC_065524.1:33485759-33531309 GCF_006386435.1 Epinephelus moara
TAACCCTACACTTTTCAGGGTTTGGTTTTGGAACAGGGAAGAAACGTATATCTTTTTCCAACCTCTCCAGGTAACGAGTATCATTAATACACGACGTGCCCCAGGCACAACATTTAGCTCCAAATCCACAAAACCAGCCTGAAAATGAAGGAAATCTGAAACGACTGCATTAGAGTCAATGGATGCTACGTTATGATTGGCCAGTCTGCGTCTGAGGGCGGGACTTAGCGAAGGGTCAATTGTCATTAAAGTCAGATTGTGATGTTTTTAAAGGTGACACTTATTTAATTTTTCACAAATCAAATGCAGGAATCGGTGGGGCGCCCCATGCACAAAGGCTGTGTCCTTGCCGCAGCGGCCCCGGGTTCGATTCCAACCCACGGCCCTTTGCTGCATGTCACCCTCCCCCTTTCACGCTACGCTTGTTCCATCAAATAAAGGCAACAAAAGGCAAAAATTGGTGGCCTGTTTCCATGTTCAAATCATTTTCATTCTCAGCTCAATAATCGTAATGTATGTCCTCACCTTTAAAATGACCTCTATATAATTGAAGCAAACATTCTGTACGAAGCCGTTTGTTTGAAGCCCAGCAAAAACCTGCATATTCCTCCCTGGCAAATGCTGCACGGCACAATCATCTCGTTTGTTTTCGATAATTCTCAGTCAAAAAAGCTGCTGAGATTAAAAAACACCAGCGTTATCCTTTAATTTGATGTATAATGACTTGAGGACTCTTGGAGTTTAAGTAATGACACTGAGTAACAGTATGTGAATCTTAATTATAAAACTGCTGAGCTTTAAAATAGAACGAAGCAAAATAGGCCATTAAAAATGTACATGCATCTCAATGATTACTTCGGGTATTAACCTTTTTTTACCATGAGTAAGTTTTGCTTGGAGGCTTTGTTAACATTTGAATATGCAAAATACGCCATATGAGAATTAATGTACTGTTTTCCATGACATTTAAAAATCGATGACTAGAGATATTAGACTGTATTTGCCAATAAGGAATACTTTATCATAATAATCACCAGCTAGAAATTGGACTTAATGATAAACACAACACTGTGTCTCCCTCAGACGCCCCTAAACGCTAACTCGGCCTGTTACACCCTCCATAAGCACATGCACAAAAAGAGTGTAAAGCACTGCTAACGAGCATCTACTAACAAAAAAGTGAAGGGAGCAGTGTACATAAACAAAGTATCTGTGTTTGGCCTATATTTGTGTATAAGCGCCCCGTGTGGAGTGTGTAATGGGCCGTAGACCATCACGGGCACTAATGGAAAGGCAGGATTACTCCATCTTTTTAGAGATTGGGAAAACAATACAGGACAAGTGCTCATTTTTTAAAAAAGAAATTTGTGACAGCAAAACATTTTAGCAGGAAGGGACATTAAATCAAACTCCAGACAGGTTTTGTGGCCACGGTGAGGGGACAACCTCCATCATATCCTCACTGAACGGCCTAATATTGGCTCAGAATAACTGCTGAAGCAATCGATGTGTTTTCGTTCTTCCCTTTAAATTTGTGTGGAGAATCTATAAAGTCTACAAACAATGATTTACTAGGCTCAAGACTAGACCCTTAAAATTTTATTTCAGATACACTTTTGCTCCAACATTTGCTTTGTACTTGTGTCCTGTCATTCTTTAAAAGCTGTTACTTCTTTGCAGTTTTTTCCGTTGCACCAAATGCTTGACTTTGATTTAGATCAAATGTAATAGGCCTCAGCCTTTTCCCAACCCTAGCTATAGCTGAAGTATTTATATATTGGTGTTTTAAATATTACTTGTATCAAATACTGCAGCCCTTCACCCCTTTCTTTCCCATTCACTGTCAAACAGATACCAACTTTGTCCTGGGAAACGCCCAGATAGTCGACTGGCCCATCGTCTACAGCAACGATGGCTTCTGCAAGTTGTCGGGGTACCACAGAGCAGAGGTGATGCAGAAAAGCAGCACCTGCAGGTAGGCAAGAGAGCGTCTGTGTGTCTGTAGTACACGTGTGGGGATTACAGACATCGCAAGGGGAGTGCCACATCCAGTGTTGGGCTCGTTACTCTAAAAATTTAATATATTACTCCTTAGTACTTTATTTATTACTCCCTGCCAACAGTAATTCGTCACACTACTCGTTATATTACTTTTCCGTTACACCCCATAAAACTGGTATTTGCATATGTACCCAAAATAGCTAGATGTACCTGGGGGCTTTCTGTACCATGTGACTGGTATTTGCCCACGGCTCTGCCCAAAAGACGGCGAGTCACTCGTGCAGCAACATTTCATCCACCACATATCCAGTCACAAGCTTCACGGGAGTCTGCGTTACAAGTAACAAGTTACTGCCCAACACTGGCCATATCATCACTTTCACAGTAACACCGGTATTATTTTTAAAATCAAATGAAAAATTCATATCGTGATACTCGGGATATTTCGACTTGCTGACATACTGACGTCAAACTTCTACCCACGGCAACAACAAGCATGTCTGAAAGCGAAGTTATTACAGAGTCAGCGTTGGTTCCAAAAAGAGGAGCAGCTTCAGTAGTGTGGAATAAACTGTGCTGTCCTGAATGTTTTATGAACAGCCCCGGACTTCTCAGACTGTTTTAGCGAGTTACCGCTCAGAGGGAACTCAGTCAGCGGCTCCTCTGGCAGCAGCACAGCTTCTCTCCCTCTCCTCTCTCGCCGTGCACACATGGGAGTCGGTGTCGTCAAGTGCTTTTGTCATAAACCTTTGGTAATGTAAATCTTCGTGACACTTGTAGCTCAACAGAAAACTCCATTTATGTGAATGTGTGATAGTTCTGGTATCATAACAGCCTGTCACAGGTTACAGCGTGATGATGAGAGGAGAAATGGCAGAGCATAAAGGTCCAGGTGGAAAATATAAGCAACTCAATCATTTAGGATTTTACTAAAAGAAGGAAATCAGCTGTTGATTTATATATATAGATCCCAGGGGACATTTTTTGTATTTGGGAGCTGTTTAAATGTGTAATTTGTGGTAGATTTTATTTAGTTGAACTATTAATATTGTAACAGAATCTGAATCTCACTCTGAGTTCCTGTTGTTGTTCACAAACTAAAGAAATGAGATAATTTTTGAGTAGCGCCCACCCCTAGTCATCACATGCTAAAGAGGTAAAATACTTGTTTCATAAATGTATTCAAGTAGTTGTTTATTGCTTACAGAAACACAAGAGAGAGAGAGAACATGTCAAACACAGCTTTTTTCTTTACCTCGTCCAGATTACAAACTAATTTGGAAGATAACTGAATTAATTATACAGCATATTGGCATATTTTGAGTTCTGATATACAAGTACAAGATGAGCCAGAGAGATTGCAAGAGCTTGTTACGGCTACAGCTATCTTGTTAATCTGGATGAGCCTCATCTCGGCTGGCAACGCTAAAAAAATCATGCTGTTGCTGCAGTTATTACACAGTCAGAGAAAGATTGACTTTCTTTACAAGTTTTTTTAAATGTTATACGTGCCTGCAGTAAAAAAAGGATCTGTTTTAAATCCCTGCATCATATATACATGGACTGTTGCATTGTATGTGCGATGTGGTAGAACCCATGTTTAATTCTTTGTATCTATTTGTGTTTATTTGTATTTACACCTCCTCCCACCTGTGTCCTTATTTGAGGTAACTGGAAGAGAGACTTACTTGAAACTTATTTGTGCCAGTGTTCATGCGCTTATGTTTGTGGTTTCTCTTTGTCTCTGTCTCTTTTAACATAATTCCTTATTCATTAGCAGGGTGAGAAGAGGAGTTAATGCATTAGCAGTTTGGCAAAACATTTTTAACTAATACTTTAAAATCAAATAGTGAGATTTGCCTCTGGTTAGTGGCAATGGCTGCAGTAACGTGGTCACTGAAACTGTTGAGGTAAAGAAAGAGTCAGAGGCTGTACTTGGGCCCAGCGGTCCTTTGAGCTAAATGCTAACATCAGCATGCTCACAATATTAGCATCAATATGCTGATGTTTATAAGGTATAATGTTTACCCCGTTCATCATCTTAGTCTAGTGTGTTTACATGCTAATATTTGCTAATTATTACTAAACACAAAGCACAGCTGAGGCTTATTAGATTTTGCAGGTATTAAAACCAAACTAACATTTTGATGATGGTGCTGGATAAACAGTCAGTGTTGCTGCTAAAGTTATTACAATTCATCATCTGAGGAAAATTAATATCTTTACCAGATTTTATGACAGTATATCTAGGGATGTAACGCTCCGTCGATCTTGATCAATACATCGATTCAGTCATAAATGATCCAGTATCATCAATGCAAAGGGAAAACATCTATCTACATCATCATTAGGATACGCTATTATTTTGAGAGTCACCGTCAAACAGCAGCAGGCAGACGGCAAGCAACCGAGAGCAAGACGATGAGGATAACGTAATTTACTCAGGAATAAATCAGCAATCTGAAAATATTTTTCCATAACTGGGAAAAAAGGGGTCAACAGACAGAGCACACGGCGTACGTAAACAATGCCGTTACAAGATAAAACATGACGTAACGTTACCTGCCTGGCCTTATTCTGCTAGCTTCTCACTACAGCGACATTAGCAGCGCTGTTTTAACAATGTTTGGCTGAAAAATCATGCATGCAGGCTGAAATTCAAACTCTACCCCCTCGCCCAAATACGCTTACCTCTAGCTCCAAACAAAATGGTCAAAATGCCAAACTAAAGGCTCAAAACGGCAGTCCACAAACAAACAGGTGACATCATGGTAGTTACCTCCATCATTATATACAGTTTACTGAGCCAGTCAAGTGATCAACATTGCCATCCTGTCGAGCCAAGTTCCTCCACAGGGATGCTGGGCTGAGGACCAACAGTGACGGTAAGAGGAGCCCAGTTTTCTAGTCTTCAGGGGCCTTTCTTTAAACTAGACCTAGATGTGAGGAGATCCTGGATCGACTACAACTCCCAATTCCCTCTGACAGAGTATCTCAGCAGAGGAAGTTAAAATCACAATATATTCTGCTATCTTTAAGCAAGACACCCATGATCATAATTAATATGATGTATCCATAATTCAATACAGCTCAGTACATTTTTTTATCTCGTGCAAAGATAGAAAGCAGATAAGACACAAATCTGTGATGTAATCAGGTTGTAACAAGTGAAACTGCTTCCACATCACTGACTGCAGCAGTCAAACTGTGGACAGTGTCCCAGGGGTGCTCTCTCCCAAACTGTTCACATAAAGGAGTAACAGGAAGTCTTTAAAATGAGTAGTTCACCTCTTCCACTGACTAATTTTCTGGACTTGTGTTTATTGTGCTGGTAATAAGCGTGCCAGTAAGCACTATATTAATAGGATGACATGGAAACAGTTGGTGCTGCCAGATTTGAAAACCGTGGGAGATTTCTTCTGTTGTGGGAGAAGGCGTTTGTCAAAGCCAGCACTGCGGCGGCTATTACTGATTTAGACCCTCGGGTCCCTGAGCATAAGCTTCAGAGCACTTGCCAATACAAATATTGAACAGAGTGTGTGACGACTTTTTTTTTAGGTTTATTTTTAGGTGACTTGATGCAGTGAAGTCTTTGTGTTTGTAAGAGGAAGGAGAACAGACCTAACTAGATAACATTTGTCTTTTTGGCTATACGTATATATATGCAGTTGGTGTTATAAATATTAGCATAAGTTTGTGTAAATGATGATTAACTCTGCAGCAAGTTAACAAGTCTACATATACAGATTAATATAAGCAGACTTTACATTTAACATTTTAGTGTGTTGCATCTATTATTTATTTTAGGTTAAACATGTGTCTAAATCTGCAGAGCACCTGGTGGCTTTTACGAATGGTAATAACTTTGTGTAATTACTTAACTTTTCATCAAGGGTCATGAGATTAAAATTTTAATTGACCAAATACCTGCAAAACTAAACTTTTAAAAATATCAGATACAGCCTGTTTGTGGACTCCTGTTTTGAAGCCTTGAGTTTGGCATTTCGGCCATCACCATCTTGTTTTTTTTGCAGCCAGAAGTGACCAAATTTGGGGAAGAGGCTGGAGCTGTGGAGGAGCGTGGGGGGATCTGACTTAGAGGCTGACAGCCTGTCACTCAAAGCAACCTGATTATGCACTTTAATCCTTTCTAACATGTAAACATTTGAGTTATATTAAAAATAACCCCTGTACAGTTGTCATGAAGGGGGAAATCAGCTACAGAGACCAAAACTGTTTTTTGTACCAGGCTGTAAACATGTTTACTTAAGCTGTAAAGAGCATTTTAACATAGGAGTCTGTGAGGACTGACCCACTTCTGGAGCCAGTCTCAAGTGGCCATTTGATGAACAGCAGTTTTTGGCTCTTCCATGCTGGCTTCATTTTTTTTAGCCCCAGATGTTTGTGCTTGTTTCCAAGTGGCGTTATCAACAGCTGTAGATTAAAATGCTTCTCGACACAATTGGATAGACGCTGAACCAACGAGAGCAACTAAACGTGATGTAGCACTGAGCGATGGACAAATGTAAGCAAAGCACCCAGAAACAAGGCAGAGCTTGGAAGCCAATTTTAAATAGAGCCCAAACTTTGGCATCTGTCACATGATGCCATTGAGCCAAAAAACACTTTTTCCCCATAGACTTGCATTGTGAGAAAGAGGCTTGGGGTTACAATCTGACGTCTTGCTGCGAAATGACTTGTTTCACTGTCAGAATTTTATCCATTTAGTCCTATAAGATTTTGAAACTCTAGAAAAGATGCGTGACTGAATGATTTTTTCCCTAGTCAAGTTAGCAGAGGGCTAAACCGGAAGTTGGCCAGCTCAGCCGGCAGAAGGCTCTAGTGCACTTGCTGTTTAGACCCATGGATGCATAAGATCTGCATCATTTCATTATACCCAGGAAGCAGAACTTTTTTGGCTTCATGTGCCACTGAGCAACTTTCTTCAGACTGAACGAGGCCCCACCTTCAACGCTATATCCAGTTCTCTCTTTACAACCATGATATAAACAGACAGAGATGAGTTGTGATGGTGTAGCATCAATAGGTCGGCGAATGACTGTTGGCACTTTTTTCGTCAGAATTTGAATATCACTTCAACAGAAAGATCCACATCAGCCGCAGACATCTTGGTTGTTTTTGAAAATGCCTCGACATCATCGTCACGAATTTTGCGTAAAGCACAAAAGCTCCACAAGCTGTCAGTCATCGTCTCAAACACGCCCCAATATTAGATCAGCAGTTAGTTGTGATTGGCCTGACCCGAGCCAGGTCGGCTGGAAATCTGTTTGTACAGGAGGATGAGCACACGCGCCTACCAGAGCAAATGAAACATGAGCTTGCAGATTCATCTGGTTCCCAGGCTCTGGGTATCACTGCCACTTTTATTATTTTTCAAATATACATCTATGCCTTTAATCATTTGGTCTTTTTAGCCTTTTTTCTGTCAAAAGCAATCTCCATAAGCCTGAATATGGGTCCATAAAAAAGAGTGCGCATGTTTGATGTTTTTTGAGGATGACTCAAACATAAAATGTACGCTCATCTTCCCCGAGTGTTTAAGTCTAATATCTGAGCCTCTTTAGCTGCAGATGTGTGTGGATCAAAGATGTTATTTCCATCTCAACTGCTCTCGCTGTGTCTCCTCAATTATGTATATGTTTCTTTTTGTTCTATACCCGATCCTGTAAACATACAGTGACAAACCTGTGGGAATTTTTCACGCATGACGAGAGTCATTTGAGGAATCGTTTTTTTCTTTGAAGCAAGTCACATTCCTCCCGGCTCAGAGAGAGAGAGGATATTCATCAGTAATATTACATCAAGCACTGGTCTGAAAAGTCTCTGTAGCGTCAGGATGTAGTCTCATTAAATTTAGCCTTCCTTTTTTATTTCATAACAAACTCTGAGTTATATTTAGATCATGCTGGAACAGGCTGCTACTGAGGGTGGCAGTAACAGGCAAAGTGAGATGAATGCCTCTGCAGCGTGGTTAAATGTGCTCATGGTTGCTTGACCCATCTTCAGGTTTAATTTGTTTTTGAGAGGTACTTTGCATTTGGCCAATTAGACATCGGACTGTATTTCTTTTTTTATGCTTTCAGGATACATTTCAATGAGTTTTAATGTACTTTTACTCCATATTTAATACACCCTAATGCTGTGAACGTCTCCAGGGGTCTCGAGGTAGCAGTCAGGAGCTGGTCTGCAGAGTTAAGGTGCAGCCTTTGATACATGGCATCATTTTCTTTCTGGAAAAGACGCAGTGAAATTTAAGAGGAAATCACGGATAAAACAGGATACTGAAGCTCAATTAGGTTGCACAAAAAGCTCCCGTCAAACAAATTGGAGACCAGAATAAAGTACCACAGTGAGACTGGGGAATACTTGGCAACTAACACATTAAGACATTTACACATTCGAGCCCTCCGCAGCACACTCGAGTGCAAGAACGAGCACGCCTGACGAATGTGCCGCTGCCTATTAAATATTCAAATTGTTATTTCCCTTTCTGTCTTCCAGCTTCATGTACGGGGAGCTCACGGACAAGGACACGACGGAAAAAGTGCGACTAACGTTCGAGAATTATGAGATGAACTCGTTTGAAATACTGATGTACAAGAAGAACAGTAAGTAGCGGCGCCATATGTGAGGGAAAGAGAAAAATGTGAAGTTTCCACTCTCTTGTCATGCAAATGTATTCAGAGCTCCTGTAACATAAAGTTGAGTTCAAAGGCAGCCTAGAACATTTCTACCTCTGTAGAAATGTGCTAATTGGTTGAGAGCCAAACCAGAGAAACCTTCCCCCCAGAAAAAAATGTGGTGATGTGTTTGTTTCCACTCGCAGGTGTAACCTCCCTCTGCTTGGAAAACACGGAAAGTTTTGAAAGTCCAGAACATTTCAGTTCACACTTTCTGCTCTATTTGCACCCAGTGTCATTCCCTCTAAAATAAGCTGCAGCTGAATATGTGTGTTGTTCTTTTTATACTTTCAGGGACGCCTGTTTGGTTTTTTGTGAAGATTGCTCCTATACGAAATGAACAAGAGAAGGTGGTCCTGTTTCTTTGCACGTTCAGTGACATCACAGCCTTTAAACAACCCATTGAAGACGATTCGTCCAAAGGTTAGTCGACGAATTTAATTTGTTCAACTTCATGTTTTCAAATAGGATGTAGTTCTTCAGCTGCCAACGAAAGTTCATTCAGACATCGCAATCTCTAAGATCTCCCTTTCGTTGTCTTGGGTGGCGTCCAAACAGTGTCTCCTGTGTGTCATCTGTCAGTTGGCACCTGGTCATAGTGACTGTTACTTGCAATGCTAGCAGAGGCCATACAAAGACAGTATGCCACCTCACACACAAGTGAGCTAGGGCCCTGACACACCAAGCCAGAGTCCTGTACGGGTCCATTTCTGAAAACCTGCACCAGCCCATACCCATAAAGCTCAGTACCAGAACCGACCCGTTACCCGACATTATGTCTAAGTCAAAGCCCCGCAACCCGACACACACCTGTGATTAAATACACTCAGGCTACAGTCACTCACTTTAAGCTGGGTTCTCCGTTCTTGAATTCCAGCGGAGGAAACGTCTCTTTCACTGGTTGCACGTGATGCCGAGATAGCGAAAACATTCCCCGCAGTCACTGTCAGGTTAGGAAACATTTTAGCTCCTACCACCACCATAAAACCGTAAAAGGATCCCCATCGAGTGTCTTGAACTTGATGTAGGCTGCCGCCTCTTCCTCCGGCTACAGATTTTCAACCCTGGGGTCCTCCACGTCGGTTACAAATGTGACGACAGGGTCAAAGGTTCAACTCGTGTCATTGACTTTCAGAATAAAAGGAATTGCGGCTTGATAATGGTGATTTGGATGTCTAAATATGACACGCATACTGCACATCTTTCTCATTTGTTTCATTCTGAGAAATAAAAGATATATTTTTATCCTCACCCGCTGCTCACCCGCATGTCGTTCCGTTTTACCTGTGCCCGTACCTGTGAATTTATATATATTTATACATATTTGAACCCGTCTTAACATGTTTTTGAGGGGTACCTCAAACTCAAACTCAAGCTGATGGTCGGCCGTTGGTCACTGTCCAGCAGTTGCCCTAGTTTTGGCAGTGTTTCCTGCACCGTTGGCCCTCATTGTCTCTTGTCTGCTTTTTCAGCTGAAAATGAAATCACTGTGGCAGTTGAGTTCAGTGCACAATAAGAGAAACGGATGTGAGGAAATTAAACAGCTCAAGTCATGAGGAAGTGTCCTATTGATCTTCCGGTTTCCCTTTACGAATAATAATACAGATCACCGCTGCCTGCGTCCATGAAGAGTTATTTTCTCTCACACAGGTGCAGAATGTGCAAGCTAGTTGGCCGTTAGCTGTAGTCTTTGTGGTGCGTTCGGGTGCAAATTTTTGGCCGAGACACAGGCAACAATTGGCCTTCGTCGTGTGCTGGGCCTTTAAAAAGCAGTTTGTGACATAAACACCGCCTATCCTCTCTGGCGGACCAACCACTGCTGAGTGATGGAAAATGCATCACTAACTGTGTGCCGCCTAATTTTTCCCGAGAATGTCACCGCAGATGCTGAGTTCATGCTGCTTTCATCAGTGGGCCATAGGCTTTATTTCCAGTGTGTGATTTAAGACAGTTTTTACATTAAGAGTGATTTAAAAAAGGAAAGATGTATTTACGTTCATACTTCAAATGGCCCAACAAGATCCTTTTTCTCTCCACACTGTGTGGCAGACATGTGTTACCTAAAACTTTTCACACAGAGATGTAAAAATGAGAGCGGCAGAGGTAACATTAGCTCGCCAGCGATCACCATCCAACCCTGCGCATTGTGCATCTGCTCTGGCAAACACCCACTCAGTCAAATACGCACCCCATCATGATGGTTATCAGCACACAACACAAAAATATGACTCACTGGACCGTGTAACCGCTGAAGACAGCCAAAATAGAACATGAATTGGTGCAAGTGAGCGACTACAAACAAGCCGTAGTGGGGAAAAAAACAGGATGTGGATATGGAGTGAAATTGAGATTGTAGTTCGGCATCAACAGGTAGCGCTCTGCTGTGAAGGCTGTTGCATCAGGAAATACTTAAGCTGCAGCTCTCTGTCTTACACGGGACATGGCCTGCAGGCAACAAAAGCAAGCATGAGTTTGTGCTGCCGGAGTAGAGAGGAGAGAGTGGAGAGAGAAGCAGCAGCACACATAAGCAAAGTTAGGATTGTCTTACTGTCATCATGACTGCAATCTCTCTCTGACTTCATCCAAAGACTTTAAACCTACAGTAACAGATTTAGTGGCCACTTGAAACGGTGGAGTCCAGCTATAAAGACAAAATTGACATATTATCTCTGTTTGATTTGGTATGGTGAACTTTCAGTAGCCTTTTTACACAACCGGCAAAGACAGAGTGAATGTGAGTCCAACATCCAGTTTAATTTCAGCTCTGTTTTTAGTCTCAACCAACTCTCGAGCGAAAACCTGGGTAGTCGCTAACTTTGTTTGTCCCAGTAGATAATGTAAAGCATTTTTTAGGGATTTTGTTCTGCAGAAAACAGCTGCGTGCTGCAGCCAAAAACAATGAGAGCAGTGAGAGTGAACAAAGACACTGAAGCTGTGTCCCAGAAAACAAAAACCTCATCTTAAAGACGCCATAAAGCTCTCAGATGCTCAAGGGAAACTGCTTTAAATAGTTTAAAGTAACCTGTGCGAGGAATAACCGTCATCACCTCTGGTTCTGCTGCATTGATTTTAATCCTTTTTTCAAACTATCAATGACAATATTGTCCCAGCTGGACACCTTCATCGTTAAACGTTGATATTTGGTTAATTTAGGTTGGGACATTTGGGTGACCAAAATTCAATGTCAGGGCATCTATTGCCAACGTCAATTCAATGTAGAATACTGACAACAGATGATGCTGATATTTTGTTGGTTTTATGTTGCGGTAAGTAACAAAATCCAACTTCCTTATCTCATGCCAGTGCCATCTTGATGTAGAGTGACAGCATTTAGTCGTGAGATATGGAGAACAAAACCCAACATCTGCAAAACGTCATAATGTTAATGTCCACACAACGTGAAATTCAAATGTTAGACATTTAAAATGTCATTATCCGGGTTTTCATTACAACAAAAATTACAACATGTTCTCACTTCCAACTCGTCAAATATCACTGTTTGTCAGTGGACTTTCACATCTACATTATGACGCTCTAGGTATCCTGGTTGTGTCTGTTGTCAGATTACGCCTGTTACATGCATTGTGTCTCTTAAGAAGAAGGAAAAAGGTATACTTCATTACTTGTGTCATTACTTCATTCATCACCGAGGGGAAATTCAATTTTTTCACCCTGTTGTTATACACACACAGGCCCGAAATGCCCACACAAGCACAAATTAGACCTATACATGCATTACATGGAGAGATGCCAGAGCGAGGTGGCTGCCCCGAGCAGTAGGAGGTTCCGTGCCTTGCTCAAGGGCACATGGACAGTGCCCAGGAGGCAAACTGGCACCTCTCCAGCCACCAGTCCATGCTCCATGCTTGGTCCAGACGGGGATTTGAACTAGTGGCCGTCCAGTTCCTAAACCACTGAGCTAGTGCCGCCCAGTGCACTTCCATTTTCACAGGAAATGTACAGTTTCTGCTCGTTAGATGCAAACAGTCTTTTTTCTAAATAAACTCATGTCAGAAAAACAACTTGTGTTTATGTTTATTTCCGTGTGGAACAAAAGTGCGTGGTTAGGTTTAGACAAAAAAACATCATGGTTTAGCTCAACATTCATTCAGGAAGCTGACACAGCACACCTGGGTCAGAGTCCATTGTTTGTTGGACCCCATCCACCACCTCTCCTACTTGTCCTATGGAGACTTTCAAACACCTTAAATTACATCATACAGACGCCATCCAATGGAGTCATACACTGACACCGCCCAGTGGTGTATCAAAGGGTGCCATCAGTGTCTGATACCAAATTCACTGACCAAGCGGCGATATTTGACGAACTCGGAATAAGGACAGGCTTATCCAATGAAGAGTCCAATGTTTTTCTGAGGACATATTGAAGTCAGGTGCCAGCTAGGACAGGGGTGCAATGCTAAATTGGTTGAGTGCGTTTTTATTTGGATGATTCGCTAACAATCGTAATTCTTTATGGATCAGGAGAAATAATTTCAAGTTCTTGAAACCGCCAGAAAGATGGATTTAATTCAGCAGGAAGATGAGTGTAAGAGCTCCATACAAACACAAAAAGTTATGTCGTAGAACAGAAACAAGGATATAAAACCTACATTTTCACAGCCCTGCAACCCAAACATGTTCTTGTTAATAGTGCTCTACAAATACAAGTAATTAACACAATTAAACTCATTAGTTACAATCTTTAAAGTGTGTTTTTTCTTAGCACCCTTAGCAATTGTTTAATCCTAGAAACTGTATTTTTAGGACCCTGACTCTGAGTCTTTTCACAGCTCCCACAAACTCTGAAAACATGCAGTGGCCCCAGGAATTGACGCAGCAGCAGAACACATATTGAAAATCATTATGTAAAAGTTTGTGCATACTGTATGTGTTTCTGATCCGCAGGCTGGGGAAAGTTTGCCCGACTGACTCGAGCTCTGACGAGCAGTAGAGGAGTCTTACAACAGCTGCAGCCCACAGTTCATAAAGGAGAGAATGTCCACAAGCACTCCCGCTTAGCTGAGGTACGAGGGATGCACGTCATGTTTATTTCTGTTGTTGATTTGGTAAATATAATTACTGTTTACTTTGGAGAACAAACTTTGGACACTGAGAAAATATGAGTCTTTTAGATCAGGTCAACTTCTAAGACTTACGCAGCGTTTCTTCTGAGCAGGTGAGCTGTCGTCACAGTCAGAACAACATGATTTAAGCCGCAGTATTTTTGGCCTCCTGCTGCGTTTGTTTCTTTATGTTTCTGTCTGCCGAGTTTACCTGACTCACTGTTTCTCGGCAGGTCCTGCAGCTCGGCTCAGATATCCTACCTCAGTACAAACAGGAGACCCCCAAAACCCCTCCCCACATCATCCTGCACTACTGCCTCTTCAAGACCACGTGGGACTGGGTCATCCTCATCCTCACCTTCTACACCGCCATCATGGTGCCCTACAATGTCTCCTTCAAGACCAAGCAGAACAACGTGACGTGGCTGGTGGTGGACAGCATCGTGGACGTCATCTTCCTGGTGGACATCGTTTTAAACTTCCACACCACCTTCGTCGGACCCGCCGGCGAGGTCATCTCAGACCCCAAGCTGATCCGTATGAACTACCTGAAGACCTGGTTCGTTATCGACCTGCTGTCCTGCCTGCCGTATGACGTCATCAACGCCTTCGAGAATGTAGATGAGGTGAGTGCGGCGGTTCTGTTAATCCTTTAGTCACATTTGAAACCTTTGTGGCAAACATCCACTGGTTTTAGCTTCTCAGATGTGTAGATTGGCTGCTTCTCTTTGTGTTGGTGATTGTAAACCAGATATTTTTGGGTTTTGCACTGTTGATCAGACATAACAAGCAATTTCAATATATCACTGACAGGTTTGGGAAATTGTGACGGCCATCCTTCTGATATTTTATGCAGAATAATTGATGTGGGGTGGAAACAACGATTGGTTGATCAGATGCAAAAATAATCAGCAGCCATTTTATTCATTGATGAGTTGCTTAATTTAAGTTTTAAGATAAAAGGACAAACATTGCCTGATTCCAGCCTCAGGATTTTCAGTTTTTCTTTGTCATATATTGTTGTAAATTTAATATCTTTGGGTTTTGGATTGCTCATCAAACAAAACAAGACATTTGAAGACGTCACCTTGGGCTCTGTGAAAGTTTGATTGGCTTTTTTGGACATTTTACAGACTTAACAGTTAATTGATTAACAAAAAAACAACAACAACATGTAAATAACTAGGTATGTATGTGAGTATGTGTATGTATGGAAGTGGGAATCACAAGAGGCCCCACAATACACTATTATCACAGTACTTAAAAGGAATACATCACCTGCAAAATGACTATTTGTATAGTAATTACTCACAGTGTGTAACATAGAATTTGTGAAGAAAACTTAGTTTGTCTTGCCCCAACAGTGAAAGAAGAATCCAAAAAGGCAAATATTTGTCATAAACTACAGTAATGGGGGTCTGTGTATATCAAAACACCAAACATTTGTTTACTAACTCTCACACAGCTCATGCAGTATAATCCAAGACCCATTTAGGGTCTGTACATATGCACCATCTTTAACCACCTGGCAAAAGAGAGGTTTGGCGCTGGGTGCTACTCTTGTGCCTTTTCTGTGCCAGCTTTCAAGAGCGTGTTTGCTAAGCAACCTCAACAAGCACAGTACCATAGCCCGTTTACCTGTGCAGAGCTGGGGTCCGTTTCACAAAGCAGGTTTAGTGAAAACTCTGAGTCTGTTAACCCTGAAATGAGGGAAACTCTGGGTTTTCCGTTTCAGAAAGGGAGGTAACTTAAACCAGAGAAAGCGGAGTAACTCCAGCCCGTTTCAGAAAGAGAGGTAACTGAAGCTCGGTGTCAGTTACTATGGCAACTGATTCTGTGAACCTAACCTGGTCGGGAGCAGGTTTTCTTCAATGAACCTCGAGTTTCTAGCTGTCTCCTCCCTCTTACGCCACACACGCAGTTGTATATCATCAGTCGTTTTTTTGTTGTGTTCCCTGGACATAAACCTGTGAGGGTCATCAAGGAGGAGTTCCACAGGATTGCAGGTGAATGATGTAGAAATCAGTTAAAATTTATGATTATAAATCATATTCAGTTAATGACATGGTGCTGCAACCTCAGACTGGGATTAGTCATTTTAATTTCTTTTAGGATTTCCCGGTGTGATAGGGTGCATTGATGGAACCCACATTCCCATCATTGCTCCTTCACAAAATGAAGGAGACTATGTGAATATGAAGTCCATTCACAGCATTAATGTGCAGGTAGATTGACTGTCTCAAAATGTCAGACTGCATCACACTGCAAAAACTCAAAATCATACCAAGAATCTGTGTCTTATTTCTAGTCAAAACAAATCACACCTAAAAGTAACTTGTTTTTAGACCATTTTCACTTGAAAAATAATGAGGTGGGATTGCATCTAAGTTAACTAAATTTAAGCTTTAACACCATTTCACCTGTTTGCATCTGCAGCCTAACATTATTGTGATTGCATAAATGTAGAAAATAAATTTAAACTTTCGCACTGACTCAAGTAGTAATTTTCTCCCACGCCGACTCCCGTTCCTTCGCTGCTGCAGCCGTGTTACTCTTTTTCCTGAAAACAGCTTCAAATTTGCTGTATGAGCGCATTAAAATATCCAACTCCAGAGGAGTAAAAAAATGCAGACCTTTTCTTGTAGCTTGTTGCCATGGTGAATCATGGTATCAGGGCTCCATTGATGGCGGCTTTTTAAAGTCGTGGTGCACGCGCTTAACTCAGAGTGAACAAACTCTGTTTTGATTGAACTGATTGAAATCACCTGTTCTGAAACTCGTAACCCAGAGTTTCCCATCTCAGAGTTACTCAACTCAGAGTTCAGGGTTAGGCTCAGAGTTTGTTGAACCTCCTTTCTGAAACGGACCCCTGATCTTCTGTTTATAAGTGTGTGGACCTATCGTCCGTGGGACAGATGTAAAGCTCTGGGTAGCCCTGCACTAACATGATCAACTTCTTCTTCATATTTAACACAGACTGATATTTACAGAAGAAGGGAAAGATATCTGCCAGCTGTGATGTTCCAAAAGTTGAACTCTGTTAATCTCAAAGCGTAGCTGTCATGCCCTGAACAATAGGCACTTGGGAACGTGTGCACGCTGTGACTGCGTCGCTCTGGCATTACTCTGGCGTCAATCTGGGGTTTGAGCTGCCTTCTGTGCATCTACGTTAAAAACAATGACTTTGATGGTGCAAAAAATGCGGCATGTGTACAACCCCTGATGCAGCTGTACTTCCTGAACACAACACGGCCCCCATTTTCCTCATCACAAATTCAATGTAACACAGGATGATTGACTGATATACGTATAGTCATTTTGCAAGTGAAATATTCGTTGAAGTCACCATACAACATTTTTGTGATACGCTGAGTATTGCAGTAACATAATCGCAATTTATTACCTATTTTCAACTACCGATTATTTCCCGAAAGAAAAACTTTGTAAACATCTGTGTTATCTTATAGGATATATCTTCATATCTGTATATGAGTCATTTTGATTGCAGAAAAATGTAACTCATGGTCTGAATGAGCAAATGATTTTATTAAGTAGTGTTTTAGGAATATTTCCAAACACAGAGTCAGACTCATTTGGTGAGTCACACTGTTACACACAGTCCAATTTTCCATTTCATGGGCTTCTTGATATGTAACAAGATAATTATTATAAATGACATAATCAGAAAATATGTATCATGTGACATAGCTTGGTGGAGGAGATGTTTTAATCCATAACTCAGATCACAGACCAACAAAGTAAAAATCATCTGTTTTAGTGGCCGTAATTTAATAACCTGAATCATTGTGCTGAAATCAAACATCAGAGAGTTCTTGAGGATCATCACTATAGAAACAGCACACAGTAAGCTAGCTGAACTAGCCGTCTCCACGCTGACAGATTGGAAAAGTTGACCTCGTGCCCTGTCCGCTCAACTTTCTGCCACTAAATTGGGCTGGAGTTAAAATCCGAGAGGTGATCATTCCTGAGGTGACTGACAGGTTATGAGGTTTCCACGCAGGCACTCAGCCACATTTAACAACGCCGTGACAGTGGAGACCAGGCTCTGTTCACTGGTTGTTGTTTTGTGTAGTGACAGTGAGAAAAACGAGGTTGGAATGAGCAACATAATAATATGCTTGTTTGTGAATTCGTAAATGTTGGACCGTAATGAGGAGTGTCTGCTGGAGAGCTATCACAGGATCTTGAGATAATTGGCACGTTTTAATTGGGGAAGGAGCGTTACATTATTAAACTGAGGCGCTCCTCAGCGCTCTGCTGTGTCACTGATGCCCTAAAACCATTAACACCTAATGACAGCTGACAAAAGGACCGAGTCATGTGTGATTAAAGCTGAGGCATGTTGTGCTACCAGACGAGAAGTTTGAGTTGGTTGCAATTACACTTTTGCCATCTGCTTATATATGTGCATAAATGAGAGTGTATGCTGGTGTTGGAACTGAAAATGTTTCTCTTTGACCAGTTTTCTTTTGCAAAATGGAAGAAAAACAGGTTGTTCAGTTACGACCTTCATTGAGGGCGGAAAATAACTTTACAGAATGCCTACATGTGAAAATATTGCATGTGTTTGCTGATTGTTAAATCTCCAGCTGCATCTGATTGAAAATATCTTTTATGGTGCAACCACAGTTTTGAATCAGGTCCAAGTGTCCACACACACATTGATTAAATGGAGCCTCAGGGTCCTGCACTTGCCAGTTTTCATTCTAATAATGCATCATTGTGTGAGTGTCTGTGTGCGCCTGTGTGTCACGTTTCATGATGTGTGTGTGTGTGTGTGTGTGTGTGTGTGTGTGTGTTATTGGGGCTGTGTAAATTGCTGTGAAAGCATTAAACAACGCGGTGCGTCACACAGCAAGCAGCACAGTGTATGTCGGCTCTCGGGGGCTGCCAGGTAGCAAACACAGTACAGGGTGATATGAAATGCTGGGGTAATGATTTAAAAATAGAGGCTTGTTGGTTGGCTGCGAGCTCTGAGTGTTATTTGCAGGTCCAGCATTTTGGCTGCTTTCTAGTCTTTCAATGCTTCAGCATCCTAAACGCTGACAAGTTCAAGTGGCCGGAGCAGAAGCAGTCAGAGGTCAGCAGGAGGGGAAAACAACAAGCTTTGTGAAGATAGGGCCACTGTTATTTGAGCTTTCTAAAAGAGCCACACCGTTGCTTTGAGAGACAAATTCCTTCATTATGCTGATGGCTGTGTGTGAAATCTGAAATTAGTCGATTAATTTTTAAGCAGAAATGACACAAACTCTTTGGTTACAGCTTCACACACCTGACTATTTGCTGGTTTCCTTGATAGTAAGTTAAATATTTTAACATTTTGTTTTGTTGGACAAAACAAACAATTTAGGCTCAGGGGAATCATGTTGTGCATATTTTACCCTCTTTATTATTCTGCAAACCAAATGATTTGTTGATTTTTGGCGCCCTGTGGAATTTTCTTGTAAGCAAACAAAAGCTAAAACACAGTGTGTGTGTGTATCCTCGAGATAAAAAAAAAACGCCATCATGAAACATTTGCAAAGCCTTTGGTGACACATTGCTGCATATCTTGACGTGTCGATCAGTGGAATTGTGTGACACCATTGGGAGGAATGTGTATCACCTCTGCTGCATGCACGCAAACAAAACGTGGACTCACTTTGGGTCAAAGAACAAGACAATAATGGGCTGATTAATCGATAATGACAATAATTGTTGGTTACAACCCTGGAAAATACCCCACAGTGAAACATAAGCTGGTGTGTCCTACTAACATTTATTAACTTGTGAGCTAACTTGCATCATGCTTTGTGTAGGCAGGAAAATGTGGGGGATTTGGGCCATTTGGCACTCGACAGTATAAGAGAGTTCCCAGTATAGTAAATGAGTAGTAGATGGTGAGTAAGTGCACAATTTGTCACAGCCACAGTGTTATTTATTTGTTTCAGTAGTATAAACAGCAGATTTTGTCTCTGAGGATGCTGCCAGAAATTGAAAGTAAAAATGGGGTGGTCATGGTCATGCCTGGTCCAACGGTGTGGCTCTTAAATGTGTTTTTAATAGTTTTTTGATACTATGGCACAGGAGATTAAAGGGGTAACTGTGATATTTTTCAACCTGGAACCTATATTCCCATGTGTTTGTGTCTAATTGACCAATAGAAACAATAATTTAAAAAAAAGATTGTCCAGTATTGAGTGAGACCGTTGTGGCTAAACAGGCTGCAATGTAATCCCTGTGGGCAATTGAGCACCGCCAATTTCCATCCACTAAAAGTGCTTGTTTTCCCCACTGACAGGCTCAGATTGTGGGTTAGGGTTAGTGTTAGTGTCTCACAACATTATTAAAAGGATCCTTACAGAGATAGACCTTTTTGTTAAAGAGAAAAACCTTTTTGTTTAACTAGAAACAGCCCCAAGCTCTCTATGGTCACGCCCACCAGACTCCATTTGAATAAACTGTAATTTAATTATCCTTAACCCTTTAAAACCGGCGGGAGCGCCCGCGATCCCATTTGCATATTGATTTTTAAATGCCGGTAGAATTGCAACCAAATAAGATAGAGCAATGATTCTTTTTGCATTTAAAACCGGAGGAGTTACTCTAACTTACCATGCATTCATCATGTCCCAGAGTGCTGTTTCCTTGCACTGACAGGTTTGTAGAAAAACAGTAAAAAGCGCTAAGAACAAAAACATTATAATCCTGATCGCGGGTATTCACAGCACTTCCTATGTTGGACTAAACGTCATCACGTTGTGAGCATGAACTGTCAAGTTATTTTCTTGCGTGTCTTTCTCGTGACACTACCCGCGGCAACAAGGAAATTCCTCTCTTTCTTCCGCGGTAAATATTTCTCTCAGCTTGCAGTCACACACTCGCTCTCGCTCTCGTTTTGTATTTTACTCTTTCACAACAACACTTAGACACACACACACACACACACCAGACACTCACCACACACTCGCACACATATATTTATGGAACCGCAACAACCCGGATGCGCGAAACAGCTTTTCTCCCGGCACGAAGCTTTCAAGCTAATTACAGCGTCGGATGAAGATTCACTCCACTCATCTGGTCCGGATTCTGCCAACAGTGGAGATGACGCCGACCTCATCCAAGGGAGAGATCCCTCCTATGACATGTATGTATATATTCATGAAATATTGTTTGTTTATGAGTTAGAGTAAAGTAAAGAAAATATACATGTAACACAACTGAAAGCATTTTGCACTAAATACGCACCATTATTGTATTACTCTCATGTTGAACACATCTAACACACTGTGTAACATCTGTATGCAGAGTTGACGATGAGGAGGAGGAGGAAGTGGGGGGGTCTCCTCGCCCTGCACCGCGGAGGGAGGCAGAGGGGGAGGAAGAAGTCGGTCTCCAGCAAACAGAGGCTCCAGGTCAGAGACACTCCCTGGTGATGCAGCTGGCTGGAGAACCGAAAAGGAGCCTGACATCTTGCCACATCCCCTACCACATTTTCTGCCCAAAAGGAGGCCAGGTGTGCAGCCATCTCTATCACAGTATGTGGACAATCCCTCTCCTTCTGAGCTGTTCAGGATGTACTTTCACAGGGCTGCCATCAAAACACTGTGTGCCAACACCAATAAAAATGCAGCAAAAATATTGCTCATCGTGGACAGGAACTGTCACAAGACCTATCACAGCTCCCCTGGTGCTATTGAAAAGTAATGTTTGACTTTGAACTTTGGTTGTTCTATTGTAAGTAGTTTATTTTGATGTACATGTATTTATGTGGTTTGAAAGGATTTTGTGCAACTTTTTTACATTTACCATTTTGAGGGATACAGCCATGATATTTCTGTATTTAGAAAAATATGTGTAAAAACAAAAACAATTTTCATTTTTTTAGTGGTTTATTGCACTTTTTAGCAATTTCTTGTGTCCACACATATTATTAAAATTTGGGATTTAAGGGTTGTATTGATGTATAGCATATTAAAATACTCCAAAAAATGGCCCTACAGCAGGTAAAAATGTAAAGATATGCTCTGGTGGACTTGTTCTATGGTAGGTCATAAAGGGTTAATTCAGCAGAAGCAAAATAAAACTCATCAAAGCCATCTTGGTTTGAATTTCCTCTGTTCCAGCAATCAGGAACTCTGTTTTGGTTGAAATAAACCCTTAATTCACCCAGTTAGATGTGAAAATATGCTGGTTCTATACACGCTGAAATGTTTATTCAGATGGAGTCTGGTGGGTTTGGTGACAGTGATTTCAGGTCTGTTTCTGGTTGAACAAAAGCCCCGTTTCTACCAAGCAGTCAGGTTCGTTTTCAGTTCAGTTTTCTGTTTCCACTGTGAAAAGTTGTGGATGGTACCAGTGGAACCGTTCCGTACCGTCCCCATGTTTGGTCCCCCCTCTGTTGGGGTACCTAGCACACAGATCTGGTACTAAAAGGTGGAGCTGTGAACACTGCAGTCTGATTGGTCAGTAGAGGACGGTCACTCTGCTCAGGGCTGAGTTGTGTCTGGTTTTGAGGCTCATGTAACCACTGTTCATACTGTGGAGAGTTTTATTAGTAAACTGTAACTATAAAATGAAAGGATGTTTTGCTGCCTCTCACAGCAGCTGGAGTCTGAGAAAAATAATTCACTGGGCCGACTGCCGGTGACTTTTAAGGTGGAACGTTACCTTGTAATGTTACTCAACGTGAATCAATCAGCACACCTTAAAATTCACTGACAACTTTGATCATCACTTTTGTTTTTATATGACATACACTTTCAGTAATGAGTGGATCTTCAAGCGTTTAAAAATACATATACATTTTGACCGGATTATTCAAGCTCCATATATTCTAATCCTCACTTGGAGGAAAAACAAGTGTCATGGAGCGTTGTTCCTGTGGGCTACGGCAACACTAAACCCCTGAGCTTGCCTGAGAAGGACTAAATGCACAAACTCACTATGCTTAAATATGGAGAGAGACTCTCACTGCAGCCTGTTCTATTTTGTTCTGAAAATGTCAGCGTGCAGCCTCGTTCTGTGGACGATAAACGAGGTGCAGACTGATAAAGGAGGAAAGGGCTGGACGGAGCAGTGAGTGACAACAACCCCGCCCACTTTTAAGATGACTGTTTGTGGTGGAGAACACTTAGCGGACCTAGGGTTAGAAGGGTTACAGTTGGTTCCTAAGGTACCATACCGGAAGTGTTTGGTTTGGTTTCAACTAAAAGGTCTATCTTTGTAGGGATTCTTTCCATAATGTCAGACACTCATAATAACAATCTGAGCCTGTCAGTGGCAAAAACAAGCACTTTTAGTGGTTGTACATTCACGTTGCTCAGTTGCCCACAGGGATTACATTGCAGCCTGTTATGCTGTTGCTGGCTGCAGTGGTCTCGCTCAGCACAGGGCCACTTAACTGTTGTTGCTATTACTCACCTAGACACATGAACATGGGGGAATAGGGTCCAGGTTTGAAAATACAGAAGTTCCCCTTTAAGCTGTAAATCAGGCTTTGTCTGCTGAAGAGATTGTTTGGTTTTGGGCTTATTTTGTAGATAGGTTGGTGAAAAAGATTAGATGCTTTTCTCAGTTTTATATAATTATACATTGCATATAATGTGATTTTGGACTGAAACAAGTTTGCTGGCGTCACCTTGGACTCTTGGATTTTATAGAAACTGAAAAAAGAATCAGCAATAGTAAAACTAGTTTAGTTGCAGCCCTACACTTCAGAGTACAGCTTCTTATTTTATACTGACCGTGAGGTTCAAGTGTACATTTACCCTATGATAGGGTTATGGACTCATTGGCTGTGAACCAACATGAGAGCTATGACCATCCACTTCCAGGATCATCTTCTACTGCGTCCCTGCAACAACTCAGTGACTCCAATTTGCTCCAAATTGCTTTGAGGCAATCCATGGCAAGGGTAAATGAAGGCGGGTAAACAATGTTATTAAAGCGGGAGCCGAAACATCTTGCTGCTGCTGCTACAGACCTTAACGACTGACATGAATAACTTTGATGGCTGTTTTCCCCAACAGGTTTCCAAATAGGGAGGGGAAGATCATTAACGAGGAGCGGCTGTCAAAGTTGTTCTTGGCAATCTTAAAGCGCCGCCACCTCGGGACTGACTGAACCTCACAGTCATTGTTTCGTTTCGGTTTCTAATGACTGATAACCCAAAACAACAACACGTGACTCACTTCATGTTGCTGCAAAAAAAAAAAAGCTGTTAAAAAAGTTGCATGCTTTGGTCATACTGCACGTAAGGTTTTATGTTTCTTTTCATTTGAAGCCTTTATTGAATATTGGTTTTCTCATGTGTTTATTCACCGCGTACGACTGATCAAGTGTCTTCTCTCTTACTTGTGCTTCATTTTTGTTTTTCTTCTTTTTCATCCGTTCTGTCTGCATGCCCCTCCCCCCTCCCCTCCCTCTTCTGCCTGTATTCATGCATGGGACGTGATGGGAAGAATTGGAACCACCGAGCTGTCACTCAAGTAGGCTTCAGTTTGATTAGAATATGATTATGAACAGTTTTGTGTTTTATTTTTTACTTGCAGAACACACACGCACACTTGACAAACACGTTGTATTAACTCTCCATCAGGCACATTTCCTGTGACATTTATTCTTGTACCAACATTTCGGCTGCGGTGCCCGATGAGAGTACGACAACAGACGCATCAACGCATGAATTAAATGTCACAGAAAGCAAGTTAACTTGTGTTTTTTCTTCCCTGCTGAAGCCTTTCATTGCCAGGAGATAACATCTATCACATTATGTTCTACAGTACAATTTGAAAATGAGCAACAGCGTCATTAAAGCAGCATGAGAGCTGATTCAGTCCTCACGTCAGCAGTAACAAACATGTCAGTTGTGACAGATTGACTGCAGCAGCGTTAAAATATCCAAAATAAAAGTCATCCTGGCATTGAAAATATGCTTTAACAGGGGGTTTTGAACATTTGAACATTATTGTGCTGTGCATTAAAGAACCACCTCTTTCTTTTAGCCACCTTCAACAACATCTTTTCTTTATTTTGGCCAAATTGTGTCAGAAGCTGGAAATTATGACTTTTCATCAAGATGTTTTAAAGGTCCAGTGTGTGGGGTTTGGGGGGATATATTGGCAGAAATGGAATATAATATAACAAGTTTTCTTTGGTGTAAAATCATCTGAAAATAAGAACTGTCGGGTTTTCGTTACGTCAGAATGAGACGTTTATATCTACATAGGGAGCGGGTCCTCATCTGCAGAGATCGACATCTACAGTGGCCCAGAACAGACAAACCAAACACTGGCTTCAGACAGTGCCATTCGCGTTTTCGCGTCCTCATGTCAGCCATCATAATTAGAAGCTCCTCTGCGATGAGCAGTGTTGGAAAAACACTGTTTTACTAACATGAAACTGCTGTATTCAGTGTTTTTGCAGGTTTAAATCACCAAGTCTGTTCATTTTGGAGAGGAAGAGACCTCAGCAGATAATTCGGCTCATGGTAAAAACCTCCTGAACAATGAACACCAAAGGAATCCTAACTGGGGGGAAGTTCAGCTGGTTGCAATCTGCCATCCTCACCGCTAGACACTGCTAATGGCCAAAATACACGGGGCCCGGACACAGCGTGTCACGTAGGTGGAGTAGAGTGGAGCTTTTAAGCTGCTACACAGGCTTCGTCCCCGCAGCGTGTGGTTGCTGCCTGCTTCACTGTGTGTGTATTGAGTTTTGCCAAGCAATAATGCAGTTGATTATGGAGGGTTTGGAAGCATATAGATTATGTTAACTGGTACTGAATTAATTAACTGGATCACTTAAACGATAGGGTGCATCGATTTGATTGATTTATTTTAATGAGAAATGTAAAAACACACACAGAGGGTTGCTCTGCTGCTCTGCATCGCCTTTAGTACAATGAGGTATTAGTTTTTAGCCTTTTGAAACTGATTGCGCTTATTTTTTTTTTAAGTTATATGTAGTTTTTACTTGTTGAAGGGCTGTGGAGCCGCGCGTAGATGGGGAAAAATAGCATGTGCAAGTGTAGCTTCCATGGTCAGTATAGCACCTTCAGTTGATCATAATGGTTGCGGTCTGCTGTGGGTGTTACACCCCTGTAGGGGGAGAAAGAAAGAAATGAAGCGGACATAATGTGGCTGGCTTCAAGTCCAAAGTGTAATGAACGAGCCGAGAGCTATGGATATAAAAATATGCACTGAATGTAAAACAATTAATAACAATTTGAAAATGCACGCTAATTTAATTCCTTTAATATGTTAAAAAAAATGTGTCGAAAAATAATTTGTAATATTCCTTTATTTCTAGAAGTAGAATAATCAGTTGATATCTGTAATTCATTGCTTTGGTGTAGAGATGTTTTGGTTGCATAGCATTCCGGGTGTTGCTCGCGGCTGGTTCATTACAGTTTGGACTCAAAGCCAGCAACATTGTGACTGCTTCATTTCTTTGTCTCTCCCCTCACAGGGGTCTACCACAGGCATGCCACAGCTGACATGTCACGCTACGCCCGTGTTCCATGTATTTTTGCTATAAATCTCCCTAAATCTGACACACTGTTCCTTTGATATTTGATATTGTGGTGTACATTAAGTTATGAAACGTAAAATAGTTGCCACAAATCCTCACACAACGGCAAGTTTAAAATTCCTGCATACTTTCATCACTAAACTAAATAAATTTTACACAATAAAAGGTGTAAATAGAGCACATGTAAGTAAACAAGTATTCAAAATTGTGCAGGATTTCTGATAGACTAACAGCTGTTTAATTGCAAATTTTATTATGGCTGAAAGGTGTTTTTAAACATGGATATATCTCTTTTACAAAATTAGAATTGTCTGAAAACTGCAACACTTATTTCTACAGTGACTTGATAATAAATTAAAAGTGCGTAGGAAAAAGAAGGCATTAAACTAATATTAGGGAACAAAGTTTGTGGGAGTTTACTGCCTTCATCTGCAGAAAAGATAATGGTACCTATTACATAATAACGGGTAATTAGACTCCTTTTTTTTTTTTTTTTTTACACAAAATGACTCTTATCTTTAATTTCCTTTATTTGCTTTGTTGCTGCGAGTGATGAAAAGTCGAAGCCGCTGTGATGTCTGTGAAAGCCAGGAGTAGATTAACTTAGTTTAGAAGTAAAAATGGTTTAATTTGCACACAAACAAATGTAAAAACAACAATTTGTGATATGGGTTAATGTAGCAGGTCTCAGTGTCATGGTGAGTTCCCCCAGCCCAAACACGTTCTTTTATTCTGATGACTGCTCACACACACCTTCAACATAAATACCTGGCTTCTTTACCATGTGCCTCTGGTTGCTCTGCTTCTCATTGTCCAGCTGCTCCAAATTCCCGACACAGTTCGGCTAACAATATCTCCAGTCGTACAGCAAACAAAATCCGAGTGCGCCAATAAGCTCACCTGACACTGCTCTCCTGAGCCGTCCCCACACCTCTCCCTCCTGCAGCTGAACGCCAACCGTGCTCACCTCCACAGTTAAGGAGGTTTAGAGGTGTTGGTGGGTGTGTTTTTGAACTTATGGAGCCAGACAGTTACCCCCTGCCCAAGTCCTCAGACTAAGGAGGCTTCACATCAGGGATTTTGGCCTGAGTACACTTGACCCCAAAGTCCAGCTCAGTTTAATTAGTGGGAACACTGACAGTACAAAAACAGTACAAAAGACTCTCACATCCCAGTGTCCAATGGAGTGGGTGCTGGACCAAAGAAACGTCTGTCAAGGTAAAACAAACAAATAAGTCCGCACACCAAGAAGCTCCCATTTATAAAGATTTTAAGGCAGAGTTGATGTTTCAAGCCACACGTTTCTTCCTCCGACTTCTAGTACATGACGGAAAGTCACCAGTGTGTTTTTTCTTCATGTTCCTTTATTTCTATGTGTGTCCTGACTGTTTGTATACACCGATCAGCCAAAACCTTAAAGGGGAACTAATGTTTTTTTCAACCTGGGCCCTATTTTCCAATCTACTTTTGTCTAAATGAGTGATAGGATGTTCAATATCTGACATTTCTCCAGTATGAAGTTAGGGCTGACCTGCCTGCAGCCCGTGAGCGTGCGCTATATTGAATAATAGGGCACTGGCAATGAGCTCTGCGTCCGTGTACGTCCGTGTACTCCGTGTTCAAATAAATATGGGCGGTCATCAAATTCAAATGGCTCATCCAGATCCAGTTGGTCAAAATTGGGTAAAAATTCAGCCATGACTGCTCCAAACAGAATAACTCCTCGCGTTTGTAAGCTCACTCCAGCGGTAACTTCCTGCAACAACTCAAATCTCGCGAGATGTGAGTTTTTAGAGCCAGACTTTTGACTTCTCACAACAAACAAGTTTTACCCGATTTTGACCAACTGGATAGGTCAGTAGGCAGGTCAGCCCTAGCTTCGTACTGGAGAAATGTCAGATATTGAACATCCTATCACTCATTTAGACAAAAGTAGATCGGATAATAGGGCCCAGGTTGAAAAAAGCATTAGTTCCCCTTTAAAACCACTGACAGGTGAAGTGAATAACTTTGATTATTTTGTTCCAATGCATTGTTCTGCTGGGAAACCTTTGGTTCTGGCATTCATGTGGATACCACCTGACATGTTCCACCCACAGTACTCCCCAATGGCAGTGGCCCTCCAGCAGAATAATGCCCCACGCCACACTACAAAAACTGTTTAGAAATTACCTGTGGAGCGTGACAAAGAGCTCAAGGTGTCGACCTGGCTTCCAGGCGGGTGCTACTTGGTGTGCAGACTTATTTGTTGTTTACCTTAACACTGTGACAGTACCCCATACCTGACCAGAGTACTCCAATCCCTGCCGAGTCCACTTGAAAAAGTGGTCTTGAGTACAGTTCATGTGTGCTCCGGCACAGTATCAGGTGTGAACACCAACTGTTCAAAAACATGGAAGTGGAGTGCTGTTTATCGCAGCTACAAGGAGTTTTTAACCAGTTAAGAAGCAGTCTAGATCCGACTTCACAGCCACAGTCGACCTAGACTCGGAGCTCCGCTTGGAGGCAGAGAACTCTGCACCCGACAGCAGAGCTTCGCCTTGCTGCTCCGCCTGCTGAGGTCTCCAGGGCAGCAGTGTCTGTGTCAGTGGCACCTTTTTCTACATCATACCACAACAACATGTCACATACATGATGCCGCAAGCATACTCGGGTACAGAACAATACTGCTAATGTGAACGCTGACTAGTGGGGGAGTAGAGAAGGGGGGCAATCACCATACGAATCAATCGTACTTACATGAAAACGCCCTAAGCTAACAGTCTCAGCAGGAGGGCGAATAGTTTGATTCCAGCCCAGTTAGCCTAATTTAGCACAAATCAGCTAGCATGTAATTTCCTGTCTCTTTTTTAATTTCTGTTTGTGTCCAAATTAAACAAATAAGATATATTGTGTTAACTGATGAGCTTTAGAGATGCTGTAGGGTGTATTTTTAAACCACCTGCTGGCTCTAACTTCATATTTAGAGTACAGACATCTCATCTAACTCCCTGTAATATTTCCCAAAATTGTCTTGTCTCTTTTAAATCTATTCAGTGATGAACTTTTCACCCAACTTGTGTTTGCAGAGTTTGCAACAGAACTCAAAACACGACCGCATCGATAATTGAATTGTGTTTGAGCTCAGGTCTGTAAAGTGATTTCAGAGGAGCTGAGGTGTCTGACAGGCAGCGAGATCAGATCAAGTGACAGCGAGCGCTGCAGTTGTACTCGCATTGCAGACCACAGCACATTAGCAAATCAATACCACTGCCAGCACACTCACACACACACACACAGTGCGTACCAGCAGCAAACTCATGGGACTGCAATTGTCTGTTTGAGTGGGTGTTTCAATATAAGCTGAGTAGACATTTAGCAGCTGGTTATGTAACTGCTCCAAGTTTTACAATTTCATCACACTGCACAGGAATGTTTTTAAAATCCACACGGCATATGTTCACACTCTGAATCTTGTGTTTTTCCTCCTTATTCTCTGTTTGCTGTTGTCTTCATATCATATTTACTCTTGGTTCAAACACTTTCATATTGATCCTTTAAAGTGGTTGGATGTTTTTTTTATTTAATATCTGACGTGGAAGACCCTGAGCAAACACAGGAGTGCATCACTTCATCATACTTTGTGTCCACAGTGGGTTTAATCGCTTCTTTTGTATGATAAAAAAGATCATTTATAGTGAATGCAGATTGAGGCAGATTATTTTTGATTAACAGTTGTCACTTTATAGAGAGGTTTAGATTCATTATAGAACAAATACTGCACATCATATTTTGTGCACTGTGTATTAGATCTTGTGTTGTATTTCTTTACACAAATAGCTATCAAAGTTAATTTTATCCACTGCGCACTTTATTAATCCCAGTGGGAAATTACAGCGTTACAGCAGCCAAGTCACTCATGAATCACTAAGCAGAAGGAACATGAGGACACAAAGAGGTAAATAGGAAAAGATAGACTGATAAAAACATGCATAACTCAAAACTCAAATCTCAAAAAAGTAGGACAGTATTTTAAATAGACACAAAAATAATGCGTTGTTTCATCCACTCTATTTAGCATTTATAAACAGCATATAAGCACTTAACAAATGGTTTATAACTCACAATAATTATGTTGTTAGCAGATATAAGTTTTAATAATGTATTTGTCAGCAACTACAGCTCCTCCTGTGACCACCAAAACAAAGAATCTGGTGTATGCACAGATACTAAATGAGTAAAACAAATCTGCAATTATATAAAATGTCTTTACCGTAGACTTTATAAAAAAATGGACATAGCGACTCTGACGTCACTCATTGGTTTGCAGACTCCAGTTGTGAAGCCTCAAGTTCAGCATTTTTCTCGTCACCATCTTGTGTTTTTGGAGCCAGAAGTGACCATAGTTGTGTCTTAATTCAGGGGCTGCAGCCTTCGAAGACCGATTGCGTCACATTGGCGCGACCAAAGCTGTCCCATTTCAAAGGCTCCTTCAGATGCAGCCAAGACATGCAGCCTTCTTTCCCAGAATTTAGAGCATGCAGTGGTGTCTCCGGCTGTGAATCGTCTCCTGGAGTATTAATCTTAAAAAAAAAATATGTATAATAACAATCTCTGGGTCCACGATCAAGGCTAACTAACTTACTAGCTTACTCCTTCTTTCGTCAAGCGCAGCTGGTTGCCAGGTAGGAGAAACGCCAACAAGTCGGGGCAAGAACAACTAGTGATGCAACCAGGAAATCCTCTGCAGACCAGACGGTCTCATTTCAGTGCCCTTTTGGTTTAGATGATGCAGTCTTCAAAGGACGTGGCCAACATAGACCACAAAGGCCGCGTCCTTTTAAAGGCTGCAGCCCCTGAATTGAGACACAGCTCATGGGTGCGTTCCAAATCACATACTTTTTCTGTTTCCTTTTAGTATGTGCTGTCATCCGTCATTGCGACTTCTGATGCTGTCAGTCAGCTGTTATATGTTTGCAGCTTAGTCGATGTGACGTATCGTCCGCTGTGCAGAGGATTGTGGGTCAGAATGGCCGGAAAAGCATGCTAGCTGGCATACTGAAAAATCAGACCGAATGTAGTAGAACATCCTGGGATTTTTGGCACACTACATTTGACATTCTAAGTATTGGGACATACTGAATCTTTTCCTGCATACTATATAGTATGGTAGTATGGATATTGGAATGCTCAGCATGTTTGCCTTTGAGAGGGTGGATCTGACACATATGCTGTGTCTCAAATCGCGTACGTCTGTACTTACACTTAATATTTTGAGTGCATAAGTGCGTTCACACTGAGAAGTATGGAAAAATGCAGTGCACTATGAGTACCCGGATGGTGCACTCAAAATGATCAAGAAGTTGAGTGTGGAACTATGGACACTTCTCGCTCTCAATGGTCGCCATCGTGGCTACGTAGCAGAAGGGGAGGGACCACTTTTCAAACAGGAAATGGCGGCCGAGGACTGTGCGACCGTGAACGTCGCTGCATTGTACAAATACATGTGTTTATTGCACTAAGCACCACTATGCTGTTGTTGGGTATAAGCCAGCTGTATGTTTATTGGGTTAATTTAGCAGTCTGTAATGATTTGGTACCACGAACGATAACGCGAATGCTAATGCTAGTTTGCTAACTAGCAAACACTGACCTGTCGAAATTTGCGCAGTACACCAATGAATACATAGTGCACATAGTATGCTACATAGAAGTACACTAACAGAAGTATGTGATTTGAGACATACCAATAGACTGTTACGAGGCCTCACAGGCAGCCTGTCACTCAAGCTGTCCCTCCATTCAACATGCGTAAGCCTTAATAAAATGTAAACGGGTGAGTTTTGTATAAAAATTCAATCCCGTATAGTTGTCTTGACGGAGGAAATTAGCTATAGAGACCAAAAACTTTTTTTCCCAACTCTTTTATTGGGGTTTTCAAAGTTAAACGGACAGTGGCAACAGAAAAAACAAACAAAAAAACAGTGAAAACAGAATGTCTGATACAAAAATATATAATATTTTCAACAAGTGAAAAATACTCTAAACGGTGAGTTGCCATACATGTAAAGAAAAAGACACGAGTATGGCAAACAAATCTGCAAAATATAATTTTTTACAGATAAAATTTATTGTTCTATTTAACCCTCTGGACGTGCCGCCAAATCACATGACCGATTTAAGATGACTTAGCAGCAAGATGCTTCATAGGCCAAGTAAAACCAGACTTAGGATAAATAATTTACGCCATGCTTTTTCCTGAATATTGTCGTCATGTTTGGTGCGCGTTTGGTGCAGGAACAAACAGTAAAAACGGGCTATTCTAAGGAAATGCTTGCAAGCAAAAAAAAAAAAAAGGCACCCCCTTTCCTTTTGGTGGGGTTTTTCTTTTTGTGTGATTTTAGGTCCAGTGTGTTAATACAGTATGTCAGAATGAAAAAATAACTGTAAAGTCACACAGGTGACAAACAGTTTTAAAGGTGAAATTCAAAGGTAAAATCAAAAGTAGTCAAAAACGGCCAATTATAGACTTGACCCTTAAAAAAGATTAATGATTAAAAAAAGAAAGCAAAAAATACTATTAAAAAAAGAGGGGTGGGGACTGGGAGGATTTAGAAGGATGTCAGATGTTTTATGTCATTTAAAGTAGGCTAGTTGGGGAAAGGTCAAGACCAAAATCAGTTTTTGTACCAGGCTGTAAACATGTTCATTTCAGCTTTAATGTCAGGCATTTGAACATAAGGGGTCTATGGGGATTAATTGGCTCAGCCAGCCTCAAGTGGCCAATAGAGGAACTGCAGCTTTTGGCATACACTACGTTGGCTTCATTATTCAGTCCCAGAGGTTGCTAATTTGTCTTACAGGAAAAGATATGAATACCAACAAGCACTATACATCAGTAAAACCTGTGAAAATGTCCTTATAGCTGTGTACAAGTAGATTATAGTGTTTTATAAGCCGTTTATTAATTAATCTAGTGTTGCCTAGTGTAGTCAAGTTAATGCTTAAAAATCTTAAAATCCTTCAGATGTTGGGTAACATTCAACTTTAACTTAAATAAAATTGTTCAGTAAAAGTGTTGTCCCTGATGTCTGCCTCTCTGTCTGTCTCTCTCCCCTTTCACTGCTTCTTCAGGGGATCAGCAGTCTGTTCAGCTCACTGAAAGTAGTCCGGCTTCTCCGTCTGGGTCGGGTGGCACGTAAACTGGATCACTACATTGAGTACGGGGCAGCTGTCCTGGTCCTGCTGGTGTGTGTTTTTGGACTGGCTGCTCACTGGCTGGCCTGCATTTGGTATGTTTATCTGCTGTTTCTTTCATACAGTTGTTAAAAAGGGAAAACAGACAAACATGTAGCATTTTAAGTAAGAGTTACCGCACATAAATTACATAACACATTCTGATAGACTGCTGCCATCACTGTGACGCATTTAAAGCAGCGCCAATTAATATAATGAGGTCATTGATTAAGCTAATGAATGCATTAATTAGTAGTTTATTTTATGTCAACGTGCTTGTTTTCACGCATCAAAACGGTATGTTTTTTTTTGTACCTTAAAGCCAGAAAGACTTGTAGTGGTTTCAAGAGAATTTGTTTTTCTTCATTAATATGTAAATTTATGAAGCACAGGCCTCCGAAGTCTAATCAGATCATCTACTCTACAGGGGGCAAGTGTGGTGGAAGCACTGAGTTTCCATCATGTGTTGTGCTTGATTTATTATGTTTATGAGTATGTCTAAACACACACACACACACAAACAGAAGCAGATGCCATCATGACAACTTTATGTCCTGCATGCATTAAAACAGGGAAGATGTGTTCAATAGTTGATGATGAACACAAGTTTTTCCTCTCCAGATGGGCTTTTATGTCCGTACCGTGATGTACTCCAAACTACACACACACACACAAAAAAAAACACTTGCACACTGTTCACACACTTTCATGTCGTGACAAACACTCGGCCCATCCCTCATCAATCAGGATTACAAGACATCTTCAAGTAATATATTCATAACCACAAAACTGTGTTCGTCTACAAGGTTTCAAACAATGTTAATATGCAGGATTTCATGAGTGTTTGTTCTCGTGGTTCACAGGCCGGCAGTCGGCGTCCCACGAGAGGCTCTCGCCAATATCATAAACATTATTTATTGGCCCACACAGTGTAATGAATGAATAATAACTTGAGTCAATGAAGCCTTTGCTGCTCCAAAACGTCAGACTCAGATAACAATAAAAATAGCTCCTGTACAGTATCGTTTCCCTCAAGGTGGTGTCTGTGGTTGCCATGGTCACAGGACAAGCTGCGCTATCGTGTTAAACCACCATCAACCATGACCACCAGAGTAGTAGATAAGAAAATCTAACTCCTGTTACACAAAATTCAGATTTTTTTTTTTAGTTTTTTCCTCAATTCTTTTGCTTTTCTTGTGAAACAAAGTCGAGTTTTACCTCCTCTGGCATTTATACCTTCATACCTCTTTCATAAATATAGGAAAAAACGGCAATGAGCAAATTGGTATGAGATGTCCCACAAATTGAAAAAAAAAGACTGAGAAAATTATTTTTAAAAAAATAGCGGAAAAAGAAAAAATATTGGGAAAACTATATTTATTATTATTATTATTATTATTATTGTTGACATAAATAATAATAATAATAATAAAAATCAATAATAATAAATATAATACATTTTAAAATTTTCTTACAGTATTATTTTAATATTTAAGCACTCTTTTGAGGTAATTTTCTTCTTTGTTTCTTTTTTTTTTTTTTTTTTTACAAATTTTCTTATTTTCAGTTTTTTCTCTTAATTGAATTTTCTGCTAATTTCTTGGATCATTTCCTTCTTCCCATGTTTTTAAAAGAAATCAAGCCAATCTGCTCAGGTTCCAAAGGGTTAAAATTGATTTGGTTGAAACAGTCTGAAAAGGGAAAAATAGTTTTATTTTGTTTTGATTTGTAGCCCTACGTTGCTGTGTCATTGGCTATAAGTTGAGGTTGGATGCAGTTGGGGTTAGGGCAAAGAGGTCATGGTTATGGTTAGTACAAGCCAATCGCAACACAGTGGGGCGGGGCCAGGCAAAAGACCGATTGGAAAAAAAAAATCACGCAGATATGCATCCTCTGATTTGAGGTCACAAGTGAAAAATGATGGACAGATGTTTTGCACAAACAGATGTGAATGTCTCTCTTTGAATGTTCACATTAATGAAAAAAAAACAGAACAAAGGAAAACACGGAGAGTAAACAGTGACTGCTGCATCATCACATTCACTTAAATTATTATTATTAATTCTTATTATTATATACTGAAGGATTTTTTTTTCTCCAAGGCTTTCTCCAATTGAGTGTAGTTGAAATTGAAAGAAAAAAAGAACCATAAATAATTACACAATTTATAATAAAAGAAAATAAATACCACCAGCAGCTGACTCAGAATTATGTCAGTCAAATCAGATTTGGCCGTCCAATACGAATAATAATGTACAAATATTATCTGTCACTATTTGTTCCTTTTTTTTCCACGTAGAGTTTAAGAGTTTCAACAGGCTTCTGTGGGATGTGATATAGTGAACAAGCAAAGTTAGCCCTACGAGCTAATGTGGGCTAACTACAGTAATGACAGATCGGAAATGTTCAACAACATCTTCTTGCCGACACTAGATATCAAACAAAAGCCAGAGACTGTATCATATCGAATTTTTGTAAGCTGTAAATTTAGGATAAAGTTATCTCTGCATATGGGTCTGCAGCTTCTGGTGCTGGAGAGCAGCATGAAAGTGAGGAGCGCTCACTGTGCAGCAAAGTCTGGGGACCAAAATGGAGTAGCACACTGCATACTGAGTGACCAAAACAAAAAGGACAAACAACTGCTCTACTTGGAGAGTCTCAGTCGACTGAGGGGTCTGAAACTGATGATTTGAGTCTTCCACTTTCAGGGTTCAACCCTCGTACTTATCCTGTGAAATATCTCAAGAGTTACTGTGGATTGGCACCAAATATTGTACCAACATTCATGGTCCTTAGAGGATGAATCCCACTGAGTTTGGTGATGCTCTTGTGTCACGATGAGGTTTACATGTGTGGTTTTGGGAGAAATGCATCAGAAGTTATTGGATGGATTATTGTTTCGTGTTCCTTGGTAAGAATTGTAATGACATTGTTAGCGCCATCATCAAGTCAAAACTTAATCCGTCTAATACCTTAGTTTATCTCATCATCCTCAGCTGCTAACATGCTAAACTACGATGTGACCATGGTAACAGCTATCAGCAAAACATCAGCATGTTAACATTGTTTAGCATTTAGCTCGAAGCAAAGCCGTGCCTCAGTGAAGCCTCAAAGAGCTGCTGTAGATTTTTATTTCAATGTATAAAACGTGCCACATATTTTCAGTTCCTCACGACAACTGTTCATTAAATTCACTCGTTGAACAGAAAAACAATCTAATAGTCTCTAAGTGTGAAATGGGATCTCTGATTATTTATTTCCTGACCATTTCTGTCTCCACGCTTCAGGTTCAGCATCGGTGATTACGAGGTTATCGACGAGGAAACCAACATCGTGCGCATGGACAGCTGGCTCTACATCCTGGCAGAGACGGTGGGCACGCCGTACCGCTTCAATGCCAGCGGTTCAGGCAAGTGGGAGGGCGGCCCAAACAAAGACTCGGTCTACATCACTTCACTGTACTTCACCATGACCAGCCTGACGAGCATCGGCTTCGGCAACATCGCCCCCACGACAGACGGGGAGAAAATCTTTGCAGTGGCCATGATGATGATTGGATGTGAGTGGAGGCGTTTTATCTTTCATCCAGTGTAGCAGATACATGATACATGAGACGTTAAATATGCTCTTTAAAGCCACAATCCACAGAGGCAGGTGAGTAAATGAATTATGAATAGAGCCATCGCAGTTCAGAAAATAGGACTTTACAGATGATTAGCTGAGCAATATTTCTAACTCTCCTGTAACCCAGAATGTGCTGCCTGGTTCAGTGTGTAGGTTTGTGTTCACTGCAGCGCTTAAATGCCTAATACTACTGGATATAACTTTAACAAAAAGTCACACATGAAAACCACTTTTCAGGCTCAAAGCACAGGCCGTGTTTGGGCAAAATTTTAGTTCATAAATGTCTCTTTTGACATAGACAGAGATACACTGATGCAGTATATCTGTACATTCATACAATGTCAAATTTAGAAAGCTGAAAAGCCAAAACTAGATCTCCCCAGTTTCTTCCTCAGTCTCATCAATGCCACTGTCAGCTCCAGTCTGTCCACTTTAATACAGCAACATGACATATACAGTACAGCAGGAGCTCTGTTGTTCTTGTCTTACATTAGACTCATTATTTCAGTCCTCTCTGTGATATCGTGCTGCATTATTGAGATTTTCTGGAGCGTGATGCATCACACACAAGTTTCTAGTCTTTCTGAAATGCCTCAGAAAAATAAAACACAGTTGAAACAGTGAATGAGACAGCTTCTCCTCAGAGAGGCTGGCGTTAAGTGGAGCGTTTTTAATGAATTTTGTGGCTTAACTGCTGTTTTTAAGATGTTGAATGTGTATGTTTTGGTACAGTGAAGCACATGAGTCATGGATCTCAAGAAAACCGCCATCAAATGCATTTATATGTGGAAAAAAATGGCATTTACAGTATGAAAATATCACTTATTGTGATTTACCAACACACAGAATTATCCAGTGTTGCTGTAGACACAAATAACTATGAGTGGATTATCACACAGTGAAGAAACCTGCCCCCACTAAATAACAAAACATCCACTCTGCAAGGCAGGAGGCAAATTCTCGCAGCGTGCCCTTCTTTCCACATCTCAATATTAAACATTCATAAGGTATCTTCTGCTTGTGTGGCTCACAGTTCAGTGTACAGCGTGGTGCCATTATGTGTGACTGCGCACAGAGAGCAGCACCTCCAAGCAATAACTGACCGTCAGATCAATTTTGCACAGCGCTCCCTCCGATCCCGCTGCAATCACTCGTGCGCCTCTATTGTACTTTCTTTCAGCCACAATCTCAACCTGGAGACGAGAGGATGATTGCCCCCCCCCCTCCTTCTCTCCCTCCACATTTTGGCTGCTCAGGTTTATGAATACACTCTCGGGGGAACTGGCAGAACTCATCTACAGACTTGTCTCCGTCTAAATTTTTCATTGTGAGATACAAATCTAAATATCTAAATATCTAAAAAACCAGACAGCCTCGGGAGGATTCAGTTGTAGATGCAATGTACTGTAGTCCATGGCTGTTCTCTATGAAATATGGATGCTCTGATACTGTTCTATTTTTACCACCAGCACTGGATCGGTGCTGGCAGTAGAAGATCACAGTGTGACGAGGGATTGAGGGGGTGGCGTGGGGAAGAGGGGGGGGGGCACTATACATATGTCCTGTTTCTATAGCAACGGTTGGCCCGGGGGGTTGAGTTTCTGACAACTGTCTTTTAACTACCCTCAAACAAGCCAGCTGTTGGATGCCGAGCAACGCTGCGGCGAAGTTGTGTACGTCAGCAACTAGAGAGCGATGTTGGGGACGCGCTGAAGCACCGCTCCGCAGGGACCGATTGAGTTTCCTTTGTTACAGCGTTTTCTGCTTATCTGTGAAGTGAGCGCTGCCATCTGTGCTCGAGCTCGAGGTAGCAGTCATCCAAAAACTTTGCCAACTTCAAAAGGAGATGATTGTCAAATCATCTTAGATTTAATTGGCTCAGACCTTTAAAAAAAAGCAAAAAAAAAAACTGTCTTGATCTGTTAACTTCCTGATTTTGATGCCTGCAAATGTGTTACCAACAAGAGCATCTTCTTTGTGTTTAGGTGATAAAGAATATCACGGCGTGCTGCGAGGCTCGATACCGTGGCTGTGCAAGAGAGCGATGGTGATGAAAGGATGGAAGTTGTGGTTATCCTTGCCCTTGAGGAGTTTCGAGCGCTTTTTAATTAGCATTATTCCCTGTGCAGTTTTTCAACACTTTGATTGTGGCGCTGTGAAATAAACAAACACACACAAACGCATGCACAGGTTACTGTCATCATCTGAGGATAATTGAAATGTGTGGCTGGCATGTTTCCTCTCCGTCCCTTCTAGCAGGGCTAATTAGGGCTCCACTGCCAAGAGAACACTACACACACAGAGCAGACATCTGATAGCTTTGATCCGCACACACACACACACGCGCCAGCTGTTGCACCAGTTCAACCACCCAACCACCTCCGAGATGCACTGCTGTACTCTTTCTCTTTCTTTTATCACAAGACAAGATCGGAAAAAATATCCTTATTTAGTGAAATGTTACTGGGAATGGACGCACACACACACACACACACACACACACACACACACACACACACACACACACACACTCAGTATGAGGTTGTACTTTTTCCCTTTTGGCGAGCATTTTGTGGATCATACTTAGAGACAATGATGAGTAGTAATTGTTAATTTCCCACGTGACTGATTAAGTGTTCATCACATAAAACAATATTAAGGCTTGCGGCACATTAGGTCTGGTATATCATGTGATGTAATTTACATTAAGGCCACCAGTGTTGTTAAGTTGTGAAGATTTATATGTCCTCATAAACCACATTTTGGAGACTTTTATGTCCTCATAAACACAATTTGGATATTTTTATGTCCTCATAAAATGCATTTTGGAGATCTGTTTTTTTTAACTCAGCAATGGAAAGTTTCGTGTCCTTGTAAACCAGGTATTTGATAGTTTTATGTCCCTGTAAACCAGGTATATGAGATATATATGTCCTCATAAATTTCTTGGAGATTTTTCATGTCCTCATAAACACAATTTGAAGGTTTTTATGTTCTTATAAAACCCATTTTGGAGATTTATTTTAGCTTTTTAATTTCCCAACAGTGGAAAGTTTAATGTCCTTGTAAACCAGATATCTGAGATTTTATGTCCTCATAAACCACATTTTGGAGATTTTTAATTTCCTCATAAACATTTAGGAGATTTTTATGTTCTTAGAAACCCATTTTGGAGATTATTTTTTATTTTATTTTTATTTTTAATGTTTTTAAACCCAACAATGGAAAGTTTTATGTCCTGGTATTTGAGATTTGTATGTCCCTGTAAACCAGGTATATGAGATTTTTATGTTCTTATAAAACCTGTTTAAGATATTTATTTTAGCTTTTTTAAACCCAATAATGGAAGGTTTTCTGTCATTGTAAACCAGGTATTTGAGATTTTTATGTCCTCAGCCACTTTTGGGAGATTTTTCATGTCCTTATAAAAACAATTTGGAGGTTTTTATATTCTTATAAACCACATTTTGGAGATTTTTCATTTCCTCATAACAACCATTTTGGAGATTTTTATGTTCTTGGAAAACCCATTTTGAAGATTTTTTGTTGTTGTTTTTTATGTTTTTAAACCAATGGAAAACTTTATGTTTTGGTATTTGAGATTTTTATGTCCTTATAGACACAATTTTGAGATTTTTTTGTCCTTATAAAACCTGTTTTAGAGATTTATTTTAGCTTTTTAAACCCAATAATGGAAGGTTTTATGTCATTGTAAAACAGGTATTTGAGATTTATATGTCCCCATAAACCAGTTTTGGGAAATTTTTCATGTCCGTATAAACACAATTTGGAGAATTTTATGTTCTTATAAAACCCATTTTGGAGATTTATTTTATCTTTTTCAACCCAACAAAGTTTTCTGTCCTTGTAAACTAGGTATTTGATATTTGTATGTCCCTGTAAACCACTTTTGGGAGATTTTTCATGTCCTTATAAATTTTCTTTTAAAACCCTTTTTGGAGATTTATTTGAGCTTTTTAAACCCAACAATGGAAAGTTTTTTGACCTTGTAAACCAGGTATTTGAGATTTTTATGTCCTTGTAAACCAGGTATTTGAGATTTTTATGTCCTTGTAAACCAGGTATTTGAAATGTTTTTAAACCATGATTTGTTGACTTTTTTGAGCTCGTAAAACCTAATTTGTAGACTATCTGGGATTTGGATCACCAGATATTATCTCAATAATTAGGTAATGATACGATATTTTTGCAAAATTGCAATATGCTGAGTATTGCGATAAAATAATTTGCCATATATTTATTACCTTTTTTTCCAACTGCAGTTTTACCTTATAAGATAAAGTTTTCAGTCTGTTCAAATCTGTTTTGTCTGTACTCAAAGATTCCTCAACTTTATGATTCACTTCTCTGTCGAGCTTGGGTACAGCTGTGTTGGTACAAAAAACAATAACATCAAGAAGGAGTCACATACCTGGGATCCAGTGTTTTTAGGGTTTTACAAAAGCCTTCAATTTCAACAGTGCTGTATGGACGCAGATCTTTGCACATAAAGTAGCTGATGGACTGTGTTGTTTTCTTAGCTCTCTCAGAGTTGGATGGTAGTTTTGTCGAGGTTAGTGTGTCCAGTGTTGGTTGATTTTTGGCAAGGCAGGTTTAGCGTTAGCTTGGCCATCAGTGGCTAACGCTATCTCTGGATGGTGGAGTGTGAGTTGAGCCCTCATGTTCGTAGTATTCCCAGCGTATTCTCATATGACACTGCTTGCAAATGGCATGTGTCATATTGAAGTCCTTCTTTCCCTCTGTGTTAAAAAATCCAAAATAAGTCCAGATGTTTGATTTAAATGCCAGCAGCGCATTTCTGATTTCCTTTGTTTTGATGAACATCCTGCCAAATGCCGCTGACTGAGACCTCTGCTAACCTCACCAGGAAAAAGAAACATCACTACCATCTCATGGACTGAGAAACACTTCATTTTATTATTCTAGTACCAAAAGTTGTTTTAAAATGTGTATTTGCAAAAATTAATAATGTATACAATAAAAGATCGGTACTTGATGTCCGTGTATTGATACAATATCGCCACGCATAATATTGTGATACTATGCTGTATCGATTTTTTTCCCATGTTTAATCTCAAAATGTTATGCAGTATTATGTGACCCTGGGTTCATAAGCCTCTGGGTAAATCTTTGAAAACCCATAGGGTGATTCGAGACACAAATAGTTGAAAAAACTAAAGTGAAGTGGTGGTGAACCAAACACTCCAGTCAGATGTATAAATGGCTGAGCAATGCTGCGATTTGCATTTTACCAAATTTATTTTATAAATTCTTTTTAGCACACAATTTAGTTTTCCTCATGAAGTCAACTCCTCACAAGCAGCTAAAACCTTTGGTGGTATTAAAATCAAAATTAAACGTGTCTTTTCTTCTCTGTATGTCCCCAGCCCTTCTTTACGCCACCATCTTCGGTAACGTGACGACAATCTTCCAGCAGATGTACGCCAACACCAATCGTTACCATGAGATGATTAACAGTGTCCGGGACTTCCTCAAGCTCTACCAGGTGCCCAAGGGCTTGAGTGAAAGAGTTATGGATTACATTGCCTCCACATGGTCCATGTCTCGGGGTATAGACACTGAAAAGGTACGTCAGACTGCGTTGTCTTTAATGGCTTTCTTATAGCACATTAAATGTAATTTCCTAGTTACCCTGGTATTTTTAATCCTCTTTAAGATTACCATTATTATGGAAAGCATGATTTTGACATAATGTGTTAATTGCAGTATTGTTAAAAACTAGTCCATATCCATTGGTAGCTTTGTCACCTTCTACCTATGCCAGTCCTCAATGCCTATGTGCAGTTTCACATAGATTGACCACGTCAGTGAGTAGAAAAACGTGGGACAGACAGAATGACTGACTGACAGAATGACTGATTGACAGTTTCCGTGATTATGTACAGCATACCATACCATGACTTAGTCATACCAAAAATGAGAAGAAATAAAACCCGAACTAGTGTTGTCACAATACCAAAATCTTTGTTTCAGTACCAATACCAATATGAATTTCGATACTTTTCGATACTCTTCAGTACTTTTCCTAAGGAAAAGTCCTTTTGGATACAAACCTTTAGAGCAATAAATAGTAGGGGTGTAACGGTACCAAAAAAATCATGGTTCCGTAAGTACCTTGGTACGGACGTCACGGTTTGGTAACTCAAATGTTCCACCAAGTTTGTGTTGTCTCGTGTTGTCTCCCTTTGTGAGGCAGACTTTCTCTTGTCTTTTTTCGCGTGCGCCAGCTGCAGATGTTGATACAGGTGTTATCATACACAGCACTTGTGCAATCTGTGCTCCAATAGGAACAAGAAAGGCGTTTGTGTGCATAAATGAGTAAAATAAATTAACTAAATTAATAAAATGAATCAATTTCAAAGTACCGGTATCTTCCAAATGCATTATAGTACCGTTTGGAATACTCTAGTACCACGGTACTATTTTAGTACCGGTATACCGTGCAACACTAACCCCAACATTGGTCCACAGGGGGAGCCACAGCGATCAGTCGCATTTTAGCCATTTTGCTCCAAGTCTTTTTATTTATATTTGTACATAGAGAAATAGTGTACAAAGTACAAAAATTCAAAGGCATTGACGATTAGAAATAATACAAATATAAACCTAAACAACACCCCCCCCCCCCCCCCCCCACCCCCNAAGTCTTTTTATTTATATTTGTACATAGAGAAATAGTGTACAAAGTACAAAAATTCAAAGGCATTGACGATTAGAAATAATACAAATATAAACATAAACCACCCCCCCCCCCCCCCCCCCCCACCCCCCATCCCTGGAACAATATTACTGTACCATTCGACAACCTAGTATTGATTGAGTTTGTATGCATCCACTTGTATTACATGCATCATGTACATATTGTACATATTTTATATGAATAAATAAAAGTGATACAGTTAGAATAATAATAAGAAAAATAATAATAATTAATTAAAACAAAACAGCATGATAAACAAGTAAACAAAAGAAAATCAGCAAGTGATTGAGAGTGGTCCTTATGGGTTTCAAATTATGCATAATACAGGATCAGTCATATAGAACACCAATATTAGTGACATCTTATTTCTCTATATAACTCAAAAAAGGTTTCCATGTAGCATAAAATTTTTGAATACATCCTCTTGTAGAGTAACGAATCTTCTCTAGTACCAAATGGTGTAGAAGGTCATTAACCCACATCTTAAAGGTTGGGGGAAGTTTCTCCTTCCACTTAAAAAGTATTAATCGCCTAGCTATAAGAGATGCGAAAGCTATCATATTCTTTGCCTGGCGGCTAAGGTGAGTGTCTTGTGGAGTTATTCCAAATATGGCAGTAATGGCAGAAAGTTCAATAGGTACTTGTAAAACATCTGAAAAAGTTTTAAATATTGACTGCCAGAAATTGTCTAGTTTTGAACAAAACCAGAACATATGCGAGAGGGTGGCTGGTGCTTGCCTGCAACGATCACAAATGGGATCAATGCTAGGTGCGAACTTTGCTAGTCTCACTTTAGACCAATGAAGGCGATGCATGACCTTAAACTGGATAACTGTGTGTCGTAAACAGATTGAAGAGGAATGTATTCTATCTAAAGCTCTTTCCCAAGTCTCCTCAGGAAGTTCACACCCCAAATCGCCCTCCCATTGAGTCTTTAATGATGTCAAAGGTTCCAAATTATATGTATTTAGTAAGGAGTATATGTTCCCAATATTCCCTTTGGAACCTGAATTAAGCTTCAGAATGGAATTTAGGAGGGTGTTGGGTGGTTGGGATGGGAAGTGAGTAAATGATGTTGATATGAAACTACGGAGCTGCAAAAATCTAAAAAGATGAGAGTTTTGGATGTTAAATTTAAGCTTTAGTTGATCAAAAGATGTGAAAATATTATCAATAAATAGATTCTCTATTGTGGCAACTCCTCTATCAGCCCATTCCTGAAAAGCACTGTCTATGATTGATGGCATGAACTGGTGGTTTCTTGTTATAGGAGCACACGTGGGTAGATCCCTGAGAGAAAAACTTCGTCTGAACTGTGTCAGAATTCTAAAAGAGTGTTTCACAATTGGATTTGAGGTGAATTTACATATGGAATTCAAAAGAGGAAGTTTTGAGCATAGAAGTGAGTGTAAAGAAGTATGAAAACAAGAGGAGTTTTCCATTCGTAACCACTCAGGGGTAGTGTCACCAGATGGAGAATCTTTCCAAAACAGCATAGACCTAATGTTGGCAGCCCAATAGTAAAACTGGAAGTTAGGGAGGGATAATCCTCCATGTTTACGATGTTGTTGTAAGATCCTTTTCCGTATTCGGGGGTTTTTCTTGTTCCATATAAATCCCGACACCAAATTGTCCACTGACATGAAAAAGGATTTAGATAGGTG